>NC_068393.1:6689519-6979519 GCF_023724105.1 Carassius gibelio
GCAGAGAAAAAAAAAATATATCATAGAAGCTTTGCCTATCGATTATATAAATGTATCAGCAATCAAACCAAGCCTTTATATCTAACCAATATTCAACTGAATGTCATTACAGGCTTTACTGTTCACACTCAGGCATGATCTATGGATAAAAAAGCAAGCCTTCATTTGCTTTAAACATGTACATGCAATCTGGAAATGCATTGTACATACAGATAAAGATGGGTGGACAAATGAGCAAACAGGTAGATGAACAGACCAAGACTGAGAGGATAGATGAGCAGATGTGTTTCAGAATAAGATCAGATGGGAGTTTTTTGGGATTGATGGAGGTGGGAGCTCTGATCTCGCTTCTCATCTTGTTTTGAAGTGAAAGTCAGGCCTTGTTCACACTGCACATTAATCCGGTTTGACTGGATCTGTTTGTTAAGACACTGTAGCCAATATCTAATATAGTGTATATACATGGCTCACTATGTAATGACTATAGCATTAGGATAATGCTACGCTAATCTGAGAATGCATTTATTTACTATGTAGCAAATAATAAATTCCATAGTTCACTACATGAAAAAAGGGTGAATGTTGTCTGTGACGTTATATACACTCTGTGGCCTGAATAATAAAAATAAAAACACTTTGAAATCCACCCCAAATATTCATACCCTTGTGAAAAAGCTGTGTGCTTAATTGCATTAAATGTGTACTTCAAATCTAAAAAGTATGTTTTTACAAGACTACACTCGCAGAAATGATATCTGCACTTATATTAAAATCTGAACCTGCAGGTATGGTTAATATTATTAATGTTAGCACTTTCAGATATTAATAGTATAATATTAATTAAATAAAAGCCCACTTAAGTGTACTTATAAGGAAAGAATACTATCATAACTGTGTTTCTCAATTACAAATGTTTTTTAAGTGTGCCATGCATTAAAGTATGTTTTGATACTAAAGCACATGTGAAGTATGCGATTATAATTTGAGCTGTAGCATGCTCTTTTGATGTATATTTAATGTTCATATATTTTAAATGTACTAAATTGCAACTTTATCATCTCAAATGGTTAATCACGAATATATTTGAATATTTTCAGTAGAAATTACATTAAAGCATATTTTATTTTACCACAAATTCTTGTCAGTTCATCCAGCAGTATAGACACAGTAAACCAGATTTAAAGGACAATTATATATAAAAATATACATTTTCATTTAAATTCATGCAATTAAGTGTCCAAAAACATTCAGTTTACATTTAAGTATATGCATATTTAAATGTATTATTTCTGTAATAAGTACTCTTACACTAAAGTGTACTTCTATTTACACAAGGTCACTGAAACAAGTTTGCAAACCAAATCTAAAAAATGGATTTTTTGCTGCCTGTGTGAACAAGGCCTTACAGAAGTGTGAAAGGCTTGGAAAAGCACACGTTATCTCTCTGTGTAGTAGCACACCTCTCTCCACCGTCTGTGGAGATACTCTTGATGTCAACGGGTTGATGGATAAAGAACTGTGCACTTCAGCGGATGAGCTGAGATATTAGGTGTTGGTCTGCATGTGTCTGTGTGTACATGTAACATTGTCCCCACATTGTCATCCAGGAGGCCTGATCTTTCATTTCTTGTACAGACCTTTTGTTTTCTAGGATAAAGAAGAAGTAAAAAAAACAAAAAAAAAAAAACTGAGCACAATAATACAACAGACAGAAGAACGGAGAGATGGAGGACTCAGTACATTCTCTGGATGTGATAAATGTCATGCACTTTACAAGGACCACTGGACGCTAATGCTAAACCTAAAAGACAATCTTGGAAAGAGAACAAGAGATGCATCTTTTCCTTCCAAAAGATTATAACTGTAAAGAGATCTATCAATAATTATTATGAGGATGAGTATATTATAAATCATGATAAGCTTACAATGACTTGTGAAGTTTCTGTGTCTCTTTAATTTTGGGATGATGGTGATGTCGATTGATTCATGAAATTGTTAGTGATAACTGATGGATTCATTAGTTTTAACTGTCTTTTGTCAAACTGCCTTATTTAATTGAATTTTGTTAATTATTATTAATTATTTTAATTTTGTTATTTACTCAATGTCATATGACTTAAAAAATTGTGAAATCTATGTGTTGAGTTTATTATTATTATTCGTATTATTATTATTCAATGTTGGTTTTAACTTCTTGCACTTAATTGCCTTATTTTATTTCCTTTTATAAATATTCAAAATATGCACTTTTTAAAATAATAATCAAAAAAATAGTGAATCTATATGTATTTATTTTATTTTATTTGATAAATATTCAAAATATGCACTTTGTAAAATAATTACCTAAAAATAGTGAATCTAAATGTATTTATTTTATTTTATTTTATTTAGCTTTATTTTATAAATATTCTAAATATACACTTTTCTTTAAATAATACCCTAAAATTGTGAATCTAAATGCATTTATTTTTTTTATTTTTTTATTTTTTTTACTTGATATTGGTTTTAACCTTCTTTTACAGAAGAAGGTTTTGTTTTGTTTTATTTTATTCACATGGTTAATATCACAAATTAGCGTGTGTACATATATAATTTTAGTTTTTGTTTGATATTGGCTTTAATCTTGTCTTTTGTATTATTTTGTTTAATCTTATTAATGTAAAACATTAGCTTAGCCTAAATTATATATATATATATATATATATATATATATATATATATATATATATATATATATATACACACACAGAGTTTGCATTTGGTTGCTTAGGCAGTTAAAAAAAAGGCCAGTTCTCTCAGTGCTGTACATGAGGCCATTATACATCTTTCTGTTGCTGAAATCTAACGAGCAGAAAGATCTGTCAAAATGCATTGTGTTGCACTCAAAATGCACTCTGTGTTGTGCCGAAAAGCCAAGTCATCTATTTATAATCCACTCCATATGGGCGATGGATAACCAGTGGGAGAGCAAACATTTCCAGCTTCCCGCGACAGGTGAAGATCTCACCTTCCACCGTCCCGTCTCTCCCATCTGTTCTAGTTCAGCTCAGCAGGTCCAAACCTGCCCAACACCATTACCACCCCACTGTCAGCGCCACTGCTGCTGACGCCTCTGTTCTGACGACGGACTGTCTGAGGTGAGATGGCATGCAGTAGACAGGAGTCCTGGCAGCCGATGGCTATTGATCTGAGGAAGATTCTGAACGCTCTCCTTCAGAGCCAAACATAAAATGCAGCAGACATTGAATCATTATTAAAATATATTAGTTATGTCAAAGTCATTTATTTGAAAGGCCATGGTGCTCTAGAGCAGTGGTTCTCTAATGGTTTCACTTCAAACCCCAGAGTACAGATTGACTGGACGTTTCCAACAAAACATATAATATATTCTAGTATATATGGGAAGTCATTTCACTTCACCTAAATTAATATATGACCCTGCAGATATTATTAAAGGTCCCATTTTTCATGTTTTTTTTAAGCTTTGATTGTGTTTACAGTGTGCAATATAACATGTGTTCATGTTTCGTGTGTAAAATAACACAGTATTTTTCACACAATTCACCTATCTGTATACCGCTGTTTTCACTGTCATAAAAATGGGCTGATGTCTTCCTTGTTCTATAAAGTCCCTCTTTCAGAAATATGTGACGAGTTCTGATTGTGCCAGCGGTTCCTGTGTTGTGATTCGACAGCAGCTTAGAGCAGGCTGCCCTCCTGGAAACGTGATTGGGCTAGTTTTGAGAAGCAATTGGCCAGTACAGCGCTACCATCTATTTAACAAAGCTAAACAGCGTTGCCCTTTGTGTAATAAGTTACAGAAACTGTTAAATGCACCAACTTAAATAATAAAATACACTTACCTGTTGTGGACCATAAACAATGCCTTCTCCAGACAAAGAGGGAACTGCTCCATCTTTCAGGAATGATCTTTGTGCGAATCCGGAATTAAACTGATTGAGATGTGCTGCACATAGTTTTACATGTGGATTATAATTTTCGGGAACCGAGTTAAACATAAATTGTAACCATTGATCTCTAAGTACAGCGTCCCTGGGAAGCCCAAACAAAGATGATTGGACTCAGAGATGAAAATTACAGCGTTTCAACGACAAACACAAACGCAACTCTTTCTTCTTCTCTGTCAGAGCGCAACAAGACCACGCCCCCTTTTTTGTGTATTCCTGTGGGTGGAGGTTAGTCAAAAAACTGTTTTAGTGATGTCATAACTGCAGGAATTAGAAGGATGTAGTCCAAATGGGTCGTTTTTTGTAGGCGAATTCTGATAAATAAAATATCTCGCTTGGCATTGAACTTTGAGCTTTAGAATTTTAAAGATATTATTTATACTCTAACAACAACATTACACACTAACTAAAGTTTGAAACATGGGATCACGAAGAAAGGGACCTTTAATATAATGTGTGCACTTGCAAATATTATTAATATAATATTAATTAAAAAAAGAAAGTACACTATCATCACTATTTCTTAACATACTTAAGTACACTTAAAAAAAAATACACCTACCAAAAAAGTTTTAGTAATTATATTTTGATTACTTTCAGTAATTATATTTTAATTATCTTTTATCATACTTTAACAAAGTACACTTATTTTAATGTGTTGACTAACATACTAAAATACATGTAAAGTATGTAATTATTTTATCTTTATATTACATTAATATATTTTAAATATACTAAATTGAAACTTTGTTACAAATGTGTATTTACAAATAACATACATTAAAGTATATTGTAGTTGTAATTATAAAATGTAAATATAATTATGAAATTTCATATAAAATGCCCTATTTAAATTGGCCAAAAGCACTCTAAAATCCAGCTAATTTACTATCAATTTAAACTTTTAAATGAACAATTAATATGCAATTTGCTGTCCAAAAACATTACAACAAAACAACACATACTAAAAACAATGCTAAAAAATTATGTTTTCTTCAGATATACATCTTATTTAACTTACAAATTCACTATATTTTAGGTAAAACCCATATGCTAATAAAGTACCACTCCACTAATGTACCACTGTTTGTCCCATAAAGACACATTCACTGACTGCTGTTCAAGCCCTGTTCAGGAGCTACTTGCATTTGGCCAGTGAAAGTAGGACGGGGAGCTGCTGGGAAGAGTCCGCTGGGATCTGCAGCCTTACAGTAGATGAATGTACAGCGGAGTCTGTGAGAGCAGGATGTTTCTAACACCTTGCTAATAGCAATTCACCATCTAATGTTGCTCAGCTGCTAAATATATATATATATATATATATATATATATATATATATATATATATATATATATATATATACATACAAAAAAATTATTATGGTTTGTAATATGTGTATTCACCTTTGAGAGCTTAAGTACTTTTCACTTACATCTCATGAAAAAAATAAAAAGGCAGCAGCTCAAAATGATCATGTGAGGAAGTGCAGAGACCACAGTGGATCAAATATAGCTTTGGGTCGATGATAATTGGTAAAGGCTCTGGCCTTACTCCCCTTTCAGTGATGTTCAGACAAACTACTCTCCATTTATGAAAGAAATGCTTTGTTTGGAGATGGAAATACAATGTACCCAATTAACATAAACTGTATGTAGATTTTTCAGATAGCTTCTCATTTTTGTTAAGATGACTTGCAGTTAAATCCAAAATTTAACTTTCCTGCATGTATAAATGTAAGGTGTTTGCAATTTTAGTTCTCCAGATACAGAACAAAGGATCAGACAAATGAAAAGGGTAGCATAATATTTCCTGGCATATATATTTAGAAGCATGTTTCATGAATATTTAACTGAATTTATATTGCTGTATATAAATCTTGTCATACTTTCAAAAAAAGATTATTTATTATTTATTTTTATTATATATTTATAGGTTCTGAAAGGCCCTTAATATTTATCTTCTAGACCCTGGCACTGAAGAAAGAGCACTGATGAAACTGATAAAGCCTGTCTGTCTGTCTATCGGAAATGTTTTGTTTTATTGTTACACTATAAAAAAAATAAAAAATAAACAATGTTTTTTTTAATGTTTTTGAAAGAAGTCTCCATTTCCAACCATGTAATAGATTAGGTCCCACTTTATGTGCATCCCTAATACTTGTGGAGTATGTAACCAGAGTGTAAGTACACAGTATCTAAAGCGCTAATGTTTGTGTAGCTATGCAAGTGTAACAACCCTCCGAATGGTTTGTGTAAGTACAAATGTGTAACAGGACACTGGTAACAACCTTTTTTTTTTACTTCACTAAGTACAGTACTTGTGTAACGTGCATTATATAACTACATTTTGTATCAACAATATGTATGAGAGTAATTGGAACCATTTGATCCAGGGAGTGGAGAAGGGTAGGTTTAGGGTGGAGATGGGATCCAGCGAGTGGAGACTGGTAGGTTTAAGGGTGGAGATGGGATCCAGGGAGTGGAGACGGGTAGGTTTAAAGGTGGAGATGGTATCCAGGGGGTGGAGACGGGTAGGTTTAAGGGTGGAGATGGTATCCAGGGGGTGGAGATGGGTAGGTTTAGGGTGGAGATGGGATCCAGGGAGTGGAGTCGGGTAGGTTTAAGGGTGGAGATGGTATCCAGGGGGTGGAGACGGGTAGGTTTAGGGTGGAAATGGGATCCAGGGAGTGGAGTCGGGTAGGTTTAAGGGTGGAGATGGTATCCAGGGGGTGGAGACGGGTAGGTTTAGGGTGGAGATGGGATCCAGGGAGTGCAGTCGGGTAGGTTTAAGGGTGGAGATGGGATCCAGGGGGTGGAGACAGGTAGGTTAATGGTGGAGATGGGATCCAGGGAGTGCATTCGGGTAGGTTTAAGGGTGGAGATGGTATCCAGGGGGTGGAGACGGGTAGGTTTAGGGTGGAGATGGGATCCAGGGAGCGGAGACAGGTAGGTTAAGGGTGGAGATGGGATCCAGGGAGTGGTGATGGGTAGGTTAAGGGTGGAGATGGGATCCAGGGGTTGGAGATGGGAGACGGGTAGGTTTAGGGATGGAGATGGGATCCAGGGAATGGAGACAGGAGATGGGTAGGTTTAGGGGTGGAGATGGGATCTATGGGGTGGAGACGTGTAGGTCTAAAGGTGGAGATTGGATCCAGGGAGTGGAGACGGGTAGGTTTAGGGGTGGAAATGGGATCCAGGAGGGGGAGATGGGTAGGTTTAGGGTGGAGATGCGATCCAAGGGTTGGAGACGGGTAGGTTTAAGGGTTGAGATGGGATCCAGGGAGTGGAGTCGGGTAGGTTTAAGGGTGGAGATGGTATCCAGGGGGTGGAGACGGGTAGGTTTAGGGTGGAGATGGGATCCAGGGACTGGAGATGGGTAGGTTTAGGGTGGAGATGTGATCCAAGGGTTGGAGACGGGTAGGTTTAAGGGTTGAGATGGGATCCAGGGGGTGGAGACGGGTAGGTTTAGGGTGGAAATGGGATCCAGGGAGTGGAGTCGGGTAGGTTTAAGGGTGGAGATGGTATCCAGGGGGTGGAGACGGGTAGGTTTAGGGTGGAAATGGGATCCAGGGAGTGGAGTCGGGTAGGTTTAAGGGTGGAGATGGTATCCAGGGGGTGGAGACGGGTAGGTTTAAGGGTGGAGATGGGATCCAGGGAGTGCAGTCGGGTAGGTTTAAGGGTGGAGATGGTATCCAGGGGGTGGAGACAGGTAGGTTTAGGGTGGAAATGGGATCCAGGGAGCGGAGACAGGTAGGTTAAGGGTGGAGATGGGATCATGGGAATGGAGACGGGTAGGTTTAGGGAGAAAATGGGATCCAGAGAGTGGAGACGGTTGGGTTTAGGGTGGACATGGGATCCAGGGAGTGGCGATGGGTAGGTTTAGGATGGAGATGGGATCCAGGGGTTGGAGATGGGAGACGGGTAGGTTTAGGGGTGGAGATGGGATCTATGGAGTGGAGACGTGTAGGTCTAAAGGTGGAGATTGGAACCAGGGAGTGGAGACGGGTAGGTTTAAGGGTGGAAATGGGATCCAGGAGGTGGAGACAGGTAGGTTTAGGGTGGAGATGGGATCCAGGAGGTGGAGACTGGTAGGTTTTGGGTGGAGATAGGATCCAGGGAGTGGAGACGGGTAGGTTTAGGGGTGGAAATGGGATCCAGGAGGTGGAGACGGGTAGGTTTAGGGTGGAGATAAGATCCAGGGAGTGGAGACGGGTAGGTTTAGGGGTGGAAATGGGATCCAGGAGGTGGAGACAGGTAGGTTTAGTAGGTTTAGGTAATGTAAATTGGGAGGAATTAGATCTCGAGTTGGAGTTGGTGCACCACCGTAATACCAGTGTACTTACATGGTAACTCCTCAGGAATTGTCCACAGTATAAAGTGTAACATTCTGGACACCAACCACAATTCTTATGTAAAGGATAACTTACTGGCGGCTGCTGTGTAACATCAGAGTAATTACAGTACATGATAAATATAATATAAAGTGTAACACATTTCATAAAAGAATTACACATTTATATCATGCAACTGCAACTATTTGTTTGTTTGTTTTCTTCTGGAAAATGTCATAATTACACATTTGTGACCCTGGACCACAAAACCAATCTCAAGTTATATTTGTAACAATTATAGCCAAAAATACTTTGTATGGGTCAAAATAAAATAAAAAAATATTTTATGCCAAAAATCATTAGGATATTAAGTAAGGATCATGTTCCATGAAGATATTTTGTAAATTATCTACTGTAAATATATCAAAACTTAATTTTTGATTGTTAATATGCATTGCTAAGAAGTTCATTTGGACAATTTAAAAGTGTTTTTCTCAGTATTTCAATTTCAATTTCATTTTATTTATTTTTTTCAGCCTTAGATTCCAGATTTTAAAATAGCTGTATCTTGGCCAAATATTGTCTGATCCTAATAAACCATACATCAATCGAAAGCTTATTTATTAATCTCAATTTCTAGAAATGTACCCTTATGACTGGTTTGTGGTCCAGGGTCACATTAATATCATGCATCTGCAACTTTTTATTTATTTTATTATTCGTTGGTGTATACATATACACATATGGGGAAAATTGGGGAAGTCATGGCCTAGTGTTTAGAGAGTTTGTCTCCTAACCTCAAGGTTGTGGGTTTGAGTCTCGGGCTGGCAATAGCACGACTGATGTCCCCTTGAGCAAGGCACTGAACCCCCAACTGCACCACAGCATAAATGGCTGCCCACTGCTTTGTGTTTGTGTGTGTGTGTGCGCGTGCGTGTGTGTGTTTTGTAAAATCAAATGTTATTACTGTCACTTTTGATCAAATAATAAACATTGATAAAAGTATTTAATTTAAAAGAAAAGCATTACTGACACCAAACATTTGGACGGTAAGGATGTTTTATTAAGAAAACTTGAATGAAACAAAAGTTTGGAGAGAAATAGCAGACAAAGTACAGTAGAAAGGGCTTCAGCCAGAGTGGAAATGACTAGAATGAAATAGCTAATGGTCAGTCAGCACAACATCATCCACTTCAGCTCTAATATGCATCCGAGAGCGCAGTGAGGAGGGAAACACAGAACACACCTCTTAATGGATCAAATTAGATAAGATGGATTGTGTTGCTCCATTGTGAAAGTCTGGATGAGTCTGCACTAAGAAGATAGGCACACTATCAATATCCTTTCAGACAATCACTGCTGCTGAGACAGGTGGAGTCATTTCAGAAAAATATGCAATGTCATAGAGTTTTGTTTTAAGTTGTGTGTTTTCCCATCTCTTTTATCACCATACATAGAAAACTGGTACAGAAAGGTAAAATAAAAGAGAAAAAATAGAGAGCAAGTCATCATAGAAGAGAATATGCTGCTGTGAAATATTCATGGGCTAGGATATTTTAAGACCCCTCCTGTCTGCTGCGATGAGATGAGAATACATGAAATGTGCCGTCATACACCGTAAATCAAGACCTAATCCTCCTGAAATCAGCTACACCAAACATTTGTTGGGAATTTCTGTGTTTATTCTGTTTAAGCCCCACTGATGCAGAGTTACATTTAAGCTGGCCTCAATTTCTGAAACCAGTAGGCCACTGCCAGAATATTAAATACAGCAAGTAATGCTATTTTTTATTTTAAATACTGCAACAATGCAGAAGATTAAAACAGTATGGAAACAATGTTGGTGGATGCACTGGCAGTGTATGTGTATATTTATATATATGTTTGTACAGTGTGTGTGTGTGTGTGTGTGTGTGTATAATATATATATATATATATATATATATATATATATATATATATAGTATGTAGTGGCTTCCAGTAAGTCACTTCAGACGCCTCAGGGGTTTCAATAGATTCTTGGTTTATTCCAGTAAAAATAAAATGTGATTTAACTGATAAATAATCCATAAGTAAATAAATTGAAAACCATATGCCTGCTGGCGTCCATTCATTTCCAACATCAAGTTCAAACTCCTTTGTCCGCCACTAATTGGCACAGGTGTGCAATTTAACTCATTCTGTTCCAAGGCCTTTCAAGACCACAATATCATAATTCACCAGCAGGGGTCACTAAATTAACTTAAACATAAATATCATATGGCTGGCTCCTATGGCTCCTACACACCGGCCCTCTTATTGCTACCGGCTATATAGGTACAATAATAACTAAACAGAAAACATGGAGCCATACATTATAATATACACAGAAAAGATAAATTTGTCAAATCATCAATAATCAGAATCATTCACACGTATACAATACATAAATGTTTGTTTCAAATAAAAATATCAAATTTTTCAGTTCATTCAACAATATCAGTTCGAATTAAAGTTCATCAATAGTTCTTTTTTAGAGTCCTTCTTGTTCAATATATAATGTAAACAACAAAACATGAGTCCATTATGCCACAAGAGGCATTGTGCATTCAAAGGTCAATTTCAGTGTGTATTTATGTGTATACGCGCATGTGTGCACGTTGCAAGAAATTTCTTGCTCGAATAGTCCTTGGTCCATTGTGCGCTTGTAAAGATCAGTACATATAAGTTCTTACAAGGTAAAGTAATCATCACATATACCTTGATCATTCATATCTACATG
Source organism: Carassius gibelio (assembly GCF_023724105.1). Lineage (NCBI taxonomy): Eukaryota > Metazoa > Chordata > Actinopteri > Cypriniformes > Cyprinidae > Carassius > Carassius gibelio. The sequence goes on from NC_068393.1 coordinate 6,700,580, forward strand.
TCATTTTCCTTCAATAAACAAACCTTTGTAATTGGTCTGTCTATAACACTTGTCTTTGTTTTTAAAGTCAAACTACGAACAATTCCCTTTGAATCTTTCTTTGTGTCAATAACCTTCCCTAACATCCAAGATCCCCTAGGGGCAGTAGGGTCTGCAATTAACACAATGTCACCATTTGCATAGTTTCTTTTCTTTTTAAACCATTTCTGTCTCTCTTGTAGGTTTGGAAGATATTCTCTAACCCATCTTTTCCAAAATATATCAACTAAGTATTGTATTTGCTTCCATCTACGTCTACTATACGTGTCTGATTTCTGAAATAAGCCAGGTGGTAATGTAGGTTGCCCTTTAAGAAGTAAAAGGTGGTTGGGCGTTAAAGGTTCAAGGTCATTTGGACTATCCGGATTTGTGGTAAGTGGGCGACTATTCATTATGGCTTCTACCTCACAGATGAAAGTGTGAAGAGATTCATCATCTAGAATTTGATCCTTTGTTAGTGATAGAAGTGTTTGTTTGACCTGTTTTATTAACCTCTCCCATACTCCTCCAAAGTGTGAAGCGGCAGGTGGGTTGAAAATCCATTCTATGCCCTTTTTTTGCAGAGCAACTTGGAGTTTGTGGTTTTGGTTCCACTCTTTTATGGCCTTCTTTAGTTCAGAGTCAGCTGATGTCAGGTTAGTTCCATTGTCAGATCTTATTTGACGCACTTGCCCTCGTCTGCATATGAATCTGCGGATTGCATTGATGCATGAATCAGTGTCAAGTGAATTGGCTATTTCCAAATGTATTGCTCGAGTTGTGAAACAGGTAAAGATGACACCATATCTTTTCACTTCACTGCGTCCTCTTTTTACTACAATTGGACCAAAGAAGTCTGCTCCAACAAAGGTAAATGGTGGTAAATCTGGTGTTATTCTTTCTTTTGGCAAGTCTGCCATTTTTTGTTCTCCTAGGTTTGAATGTAAGCGTTTGCAGAACACACACTCAGACCGTATTTTTCTAGCAAGGGAATTTGCTGCTGGAATCCAGTATTGCTGTCGCAGCTTGGCTAACATGTGATTCCTTCCACAGTGGCCAAGTTGTTCATGAATGTGTTTCAACACCAGTTTGGACACATGATGGTGTTTTGGAAGAATCATAGGATGTTTTTGGTCCTCTGGCATAGCCATTTTGCTTAATCTCCCTCCTGTACGAAGTATACCATCTTGCAGAATAGGATCAAGCTTACGAATGTGGCTCTGACGACTGACGTGAGTGTTTTCTTTTTGCAAGGTTTCGATTTCTTCTGGAAATGCCTCCATTTGTGTAAAACGTACGATTGCATTTTCTGCTCTTTTGACATCTTCTAAAGTAATCTGCTGTACATTCATACATTTTTTGACGATTTGCATTTTTCTTTCCATCAGACATTTTTTCTCTGCATTTGAGTTCTTACTTGTGTTGGTAAGTATTTCCTTTCGTTTGTGACTTAGTTGCAAGAGAACGTCCTTTAGCTTAAGTAACCAAGCTACTGCTCTGGTTAGATTGTTCAAATTTGAGTGATAGTGTATGAATGTATGAGTAGGATTTTGTTCTTCCTTTACAATTAAGTTCATGATGAGAACGTCCTTCTTCACTTCCACATCAGCATCCTCATCACCTTCATCACCTTCATGCGTTTGTGTGAAAATGTCGGAATTTGTCCATTCAGATTCATGACATTTGAGGAATTCTGGACCATTTAGCCAAGCCTTTGAATTCAGAAAAGCACTGGCCTTGAGACCACGAGATGCACAATCTGCTAGATTTTGTTTAGTGTTTATGTATCTCCATTGTTTTACCTTGGTAAATTCTCTGATTGTGTTCACTCTATTGGCCACGAATGTTTTAAATCTTTTGTTCTCATTCTGAATGTACTTCAATGTTGATGTGCTATCTGTCCAGAAAATGGAGTTCTCAAGAGCAAGTTGTAACTCTGCTTTGATCATTCTATCCATTCTTACCGCAAGAACTGCTGCAGTGAGTTCCATTCTTGGCATTGTAGTATGTTTCAGTGGTGCAACTCGTGATTTCCCCATTATAAATGAGGTGTGCACTTCAAGTTTTGAATTTGTGAGACGAAGGTACGTGACACAGCCATAACCACTTTCAGACGCGTCACTAAAGTGGTGTAGTTGTGCAGATGTTATTGGACCAAAGCTCTTTGGCTTGAGACATCTGTTGACACTGAGCTCCCCAATGCAACTTAGACCTGCCATCCATTCACGCCACATCTCTATGTAGTGGTCTGGTAGGTCTTTGTCCCAGGCGAAATTGAGCTTGCAAAGATCTTGCAGAATGTTCTTAGCAGTGAGGACGAATGGACAGATAAAGCCAAGAGGATCGTATACTGAGGATATGATGGACAGTATTCCTCTTCGAGTATATGGCTGCTGTTTCAGGCTCACAGCGAAAGTGAGTTTGTCTCTTTCTATGTGCCATTGTATGCCAAGAGTTCTTTCTGTAGGAAGATCATTGGATTCCAAGTCAAGGTCTTTGACCTCCTTTGCTCTGGCTGCCTGTGGGATGGACATTAGTACTGTTCTGCTGTTACTTATCCACTTGTGCAAACGAAAGCCTCCCATTGAGCAAGCCTTTTCAAGCTCTTTTAGCAACATCACAGCATCAGTTTCAGTGGGCACTGATTTCAAGCAATCATCTACATAAAAATCTTGCTTAATTGTTTCCACCGTTTCTGGCGAAAAGAGATCTTTGAAATCTTCGGCAGCTTGTCTGAGGGCAAAACTTGCACAACTTGGTGAAGATGTTGCCCCAAATAAATGCACTGTCATTCTGTGTTCTTTCAAAGGTAATCCTGTGTCACCATTTGGCCACCATAGAAAGCGCAAAAAGTCCACATGCTTCTCCATAACTCTTACCTGGTGAAACATGCTTTCCACATCTGCCATAAGGGCGATTGGCTCCTGGCGGAAACGCAACAAGACACCTACCAGATTACTGGTGAGATTTGGACCTTGTATTAATTTGCTATTCAAGGATGTTCCCTGGAAGGATGCAGAGCAATCGAATACAACTCTTAGGGAGCCCTTCTTTGGATGGTGCACTCCATGATGTGGAATGTACCACACCTTTCCACTTTGTGTTTCCAGTTCATCAACTGGCACCGCTTCTGCGTGACCTTTTTCAAGCATTCCTTCTAGAAATGCAGTATACTCTCTATGATATCGTTCATTCTTGTCAAATTTTCTTTTCAGAGACATAACACGTTGCTGTGCCTGTTGGTAGTTGTTTGGCATCATTACGTCATTTTCTTTAAAAGGTAACGGTAAGTAATAATGCCCATTTCTCAGTTCCTTTGTACTTTCCATCATAGACATGAACCTTTTGTCTTCGACTGACATCTCTGATTTCTCCTCAGCTGCAAGTTCTGGAAAATCCTGATGATACTGTTTAATCAACAAGTCATTCAAATCTGCTACAGATATGCGATTAACTACAATACATGAGTGACTTCCTTGCATTTGACATGTTGTTTCTTGCATGAGCCCGTTGACGACCCATCCTAAGGGTGTGTTAACAGCATATGGCCCATTACCTCTACTGTTTATCACCTTCCATGGCTCCATAAGCTTTGCAGCATTTGTGCCTATTAACAACTCAATGTCAGCATCCAATTGTGGAATCTTCACCTCATGTAAGTATTTCCATTTCTCTAGTGATTTTTGTGTTGGTATGTGTCGTTTTGAAACTGGTAATTTTGTTTGAGTATAAACTTCTGGGAGTTTATGATACAGCAGGCCTTCCATATTGCTGACTTCAAGGCCAGAGACTATACTGCTGTGGACACTTTTCTCCTGTCCCATTGTACACAAGAGTATTGTGGTGTTTTTACCAGAGACGTTTAACTTTCTTTTCAGTGAGTCAGTACAAAATGTAGCTGAGCTACCGGGATCCAGAAATGCATGAGTATTTATGACTTTGTCAGAATTTGAGACCTTTACTTTCACTGGCACAATAGCAAGAGTGCACTGTTTTGATTGACCGACCTCCATTAGTTCATCATCTTCTACGGATACCATGGCACTACTCAATGGTTTGTTTCCAGTTACAATGCAGTCATCTTTAATTACATCTTTTACTTTACCAGTATGAATGTGAAGGATAGTTGGATGAGACAGAGAACATGTTTCACATTTCATTCTATTTTTGCATGTTTTGCTAACGTGTCCCTTTGTTAGACAACCAAAGCACATCCCGCTTGTTTTCAGGAATTCTATTTTCTCACTATTTGGTTTGGACTTAAACTTTTCACAATTTTCAAATGTGTGATTTCTTTCACAAAATAAGCAAGGTCTTTCAAGGTAACACTTATTTGCATTCCGTTTGTGTTCATTTTGTGACTTGTTCTTTTTTATTTCAGATGCTTGAGCAACTGTAGTGGCAAAGCTGGTCCTCCCACTAGGTTTGGTGATAGGTTTTTGTGGTTTAGGTCTTGACGTTATTTTGCTCTCCATTGAGATGTGGATGTCACCAAATATTGGATCAAGCATTGCTCTGGACTGTCTATCAATAAAGTCTATTAAGTCTTTGAATGTTGCTCTGTGTTTGTTATCTTGCATGCTACACACATTTGCTCGCCATTTATCTCGCAGCTTATATGGGAGTTTAGACACAATGAGTCTTAAATTAGTGGAACTTTCAAGCTCTTTTAATCCATCAATGTCTTGCATTGTATTGTAGCAGCTATGTAAAAATAGAGCATATGATTGCAACCCATTTCCATCCTCTGGTTTGATGGTTGACCAGTTTAAGGCTTTATTCATGTAAGCAGATGCTATTTTATAGCAGTTTCCAAAATGGTATTCGAGCTGCCTTTTAGCTTCCTTATATGCAACGGTAGGATCCATATGCATGAAGCTACTGACAAGGTTTCTGGGCTGGTTTCTTGTATACTGTTGTAAGTAATATAGCCTGTCATCCATATTTGTAGTTTTACTCTCAACACATTGCTCAAATGCTTTGATGAATGTCCTATATTGAAGAACATCACCATCGAATATGGGAATTTCTCTATCTGGCAGAAGAGAAAGTGTTTGTTGTTTCACTAACATTTCAGTGATTTGAGTTTGACTTTTTAAAATATCAGTGACGTTTTTGTCATAGCCATTTGGGTGAATCGCTCTTTCTATTGGCACTGAAACGCTCGAGTTTACATTTTGTTGTGCACCTAAAGTTTGCCTAGGGTCACTTCGAGGGGCTGATCCTTCTCTCTTGGATTTCATTGGTCTTTGTGCTGTTGCAGGGAGGTTATATTCGGTCGGTGTACCGTATTTATATTCGCCCGACACTGAACGTTGTTCTTCAGCTTCCCTGAATACTTTAACCCTTGCCTCTGCGGCAGCCAGTTCGGAATCTATGACCATTTTCTCTCTTCGTGCCTTTAATTTTGCAATAATATTTGCTTCTTCAATATCAAGGTCAAGTTTATTATTCAAAGCCTGTGCTTTTGCTCTAATAGCCGCGCATTCTGCTTCAGCCTTTAGATGCGTGAGAGATTCTCGTGATGCTCCACTGAGAGCGCTTGTCGCTTTGCAGCTATGCGTGACACTGTGCGCTACTTGAGATGCGCTATCTTGGGGCTTAACAGTACCAATATCGTCCTGCTCGTCTTTCTCATTATCATCATCTTGATCAACCTCGAGCCAGTTCGTGACATCATCTAAGAAGCTTTTGAAAAGGTGATATTTGGGTTGGTACCAGTATAAATCATCAGCCTCCTTTTCATATTCATCTTTTATTAATTGTTGTACAGTTGCTTGTAAACTAATAAACTCAGCAAAAAATCCATCAAACGAGTTAACTTGTCTCCTGACAGTTTCTTTGTCCTGTCCTGCTTCAATAAGACTGTTAATTTCATTTCGTTTGCGTGTTAAAACACCAAGCTTTCCCCTTCGTGTTGCAATTAACTTAAACAGTTGTTTTTCTTCAGACGAATCCTGCTCTACAGTCTCTTCGTCAGACATTTTTCAAGGATCAACTCCAAAGTTCAACACATCAATGAGATCAATTTATGTTTATGGTGTAAACACGTTGGCTCATGTTCAAAGTCATTGTAAGAGCTCAGCGGCCCGGTCCAATTCAGCGGTTTACTCACAAACTTTAGAGAACGCTGCTCCCAGTCTTTCAAGTATTCCTAGAAGTCCTTGAATCAAACTTTCCAATAGCAGAGGTTTTCAACTATGTAGTGGCTTCCAGTAAGTCACTTCAGACGCCTCAGGGGTTTCAATAGATTCTTGGTTTATTCCAGTAAAAATAAAATGTGATTTAACTGATAAATAATCCATAAGTAAATAAATTGAAAACCATATGCCTGCTGGCGTCCATTCATTTCCAACATCAAGTTCAAACTCCTTTGTCCGCCACTAATTGGCACAGGTGTGCAATTTAACTCATTCTGTTCCAAGGCCTTTCAAGACCACAATATCATAATTCACCAGCAGGGGTCACTAAATTAACTTAAACATAAATATCATATGGCTGGCTCCTATGGCTCCTACATAGTATGTGAGTACTTCACAGTCCTATGTCTATGCATAAACCCAAGTAATAAAAAAATAGCATCTATCGATATAGACCATAAAATCAATATCTTTGTTACTTAGTGGAAATGGAGAAAGAAGTGTTGTTAACTGAACAGAGCTGGTCACACTTATATGTGAAACATACATGATTGGTAGGAAACCGGTTACAGTTTAAAAGTAAAAAAAAAAAAAAAAAAAAAAAAAAAAAAGTCATTTTAGGAAATAATGATTTTACCTGTAGAGAATGTGTTGACAGTCTGTGTAGTTAGGTGTAATTCTGTACACGTCAGATTCAGATATTCATAGTCAGACCGCAGTATTTGAGTTGCAGCATCTCTCAGTGTCCGGCAGGAGGCGCTCGGTCCATACAGAAAGAAAAGAGAACACGTGAGTCTAATCAAAGCCTGTAAATAATAGAATAAATAATCACAGTTTAAATTTATACACGTTTCAGTTATCTTTCATTTACTGGGAATGAAGTGTGACCTGCACTTCATACATGAAGTGGAAAACAGCAACATTACATTTGTTTTTATAATGTAAGGAGACTGGGGCTAGTGTTTTTATTATTATTAGCCTATCATTATTATCTCAGGGTAGGTTTATTTATTTTTTTAAAAAAGAAGACAAATTCTGTATAGACACATTTTCACAGAAACTGCTAAATAAAATACTGTAACACATTAGCATGGTACAGCAGTATTTTCGGCATATATAAAACGGAAAACAATTATAAAACAAAATTTATTAAACATTTAATGCTAAACTTATATAGAAAAACAAATGTAATTTTTATATTTATACCATTTAAATGACAACTTGCCCCAATAAAGTATGACTTAAAACCTTGTTTCACATGGTATTCCTTACTATTGGCTTTTTGACTTTAGAGTAAAGTTGGCACGTTTAGTTTCCCAGCAGCACATCTGTCAGTGGGTGATTTATCCTGCCCCTTCACCCTTTAGTCCAGCTTACAGATCAAACTCACTACACAGAGACACTGCTGTTCTGCTGGGATCCAGGGTGACGGCAAACTCTACAAACAGAGCTGGAAACCCCGCTTAGACACCTTATATGTTATTGACTGTGCGAGCTACCGGCCGTCATTTTCATAGTTCTCATTTTACTACGGCTTTCTCCATCATTTTTTGGCGAATGTGAAGCGGCAGTGTTCACGTTCGCCTCGAGCTCTTCTGCGCGTCACCGTAGTAGCAGCTGTTGCACAGGCGCGCGCTCTCGGCGACACATCACTGCACCTCACACAGGTAAATACAGCACTTACAATTGAATAAAACATTTCAGATTCAAGACAGATTTAATGGTTTCGTCTAGCTGTAACGGTGCTAGAAGAACGGAATGTATTCTGTATTAATTTGTCGCAGAGCTTGTGTGATTTGGAACAGAACTACTGCAGATTTTTATTATGAACTCTTGGAGATTTTTAAGCCCAAAATGTATTTACATTGGATGCTGACTAGATGTTTTTGTCTAGTATCATCTCCACTGATTATTTGCTTTAAACTAAATACTATTTTATCATATTCCCAGCAAACAGTACGTTTTTACAACTTTTACAACATTGTATTTTGGTTGGAATTAGGAAATGTTGCAGTACAACGTTTATTTATTTTATTTATTCTTTTTTTATAATTTTTTTTTTTTTTTTTACGTTTAAGAAATCTAATGTTTAAAAAATAATGTAAACTAAATAAAACACTAGAATTAGAAACGTGGTACAAATGCCAACCTTGTATGTTTTAAAGTAGGCCTCGTTAAAATAAATAAATAAAAAATTAAAACCTATGTAAAACCTAAAACTGAGAACACCCCTAAAATCGTATGCGTTTACTCTGACAACAACACCAGAACAATCAGCAGTTTTGTGAGACTTTTTTATTTAGGTGTTTAATTAATATAAAAATAACATATAATTAAAAATTACAGTACCAAAAGGCCAAAGTGTCTGTGGCACATTCTCTCAGTTGAAAGAAAATAATAATAATGATGATGATAATAAAAGTACAAGTTTGAATGTGGTAATAACAAGTACTCCTAAACATTGTAGAGAGAAAAGTCAACATGATAAAAACGTAATAACTATGTTAATAACTATAACATATTGGGAAAAAGCATTTGCGGGGTCCTCAACTAGCTATCACTAGCTATCAAATTCAGTTAATTTTAATATATATATATATATATATATATATATATATATATATATATATATATATATATATATATATATATATTAATTATGTTTAAGTCTATTTGAAATGTAGTCCTTGTGAAGTCAGTTGTAGTCTCTGACGGGCCGGCGTGATCATCAGAGACTGTGACCAGACTAATGCCCTTGGTGAGCCGTGCACAAATGGATGTGCAGAAGTGGCTCGGTGACTTGAATAGTTAAAGTGTGCAATTTCTGTAAAGGTTTCTTCTGTCTGTTTAGTTAGTTTTATGAAGCTGTGCCAGTTGGCAATGCCATTCACTTGCCCTCCCTCTTAATTATTTCCTCTGCGCAGAGCAGTAAGCCCTTGATTCTTTGATGTACAAAGAAGTGACTAAAAATGGAAACTTAAATTAACATGTTTTGCAAGGAAAGAAAAAATCTGTTAAAAATCTTAAATACTGTTAATCAGGCTCAATTACACAGCCATCGTGATTTTAACGTGCTGATGAGCTTGAAATGGTAGTGGAGAAATAACATCTGTGTGGCCAGGCTCAGCTCGTATTTGATGGTTTTTGGGGTTTGTTTGCAGATGTGATTCAGCAGCAATATCAGGCTAGAACAGAACTTTGCTGCACAAGAGCTGAGCATGACCCCAACAGTGGTCAAACGGATCACAGACACCAGACGTTCACAGCTCAAGCTGCGTGAATCAGTGCTTTGTGAGAGTCCTTTTTTTCACTTTCAATTTTCGGGTTTGTTTTTTAGGAGCTCAGTGAGAACACATTGCACTCAAAAATATTGTTGTGGTTAAATCAACAATGATTTAAAGTGAAAGTCGTGACATTTGCCAAGTATGGTTACCCAGGTTATGCATTTAACCCGTCCAGGTACACACACACAGCAGTTAGAAGTATACACACACACGGAGCAGTGGGCAGCTATAGATCCATCGCCGGGGAGCATCTGGGGGTTCAGTGCCTTGCTCAAGGGCACTTCAGTCATGGGTATTGAGGGTGGAAGAGAGCACTGTTCATTCCCTCCCTCTCACCTACAACTCCTGCCAACAGGAGTTGTACGAGACTCGAACCGGTGACCTTCTTGTAACCAGTGTTGTGGGTAACGCGTTACAAAGTAACGCGTTAGAGTACTCTAATTACTTTTTTCCTGAAATTTGTAACTTAACGCGTTAGTTTCGTGCGTAAGTAATCAGTAACTTCGTTATTTTTTAAAAAAAAGTAATCCGTTATTTTAAGGAAAGGAAAATCCCGACTGCAGCCTGCTTTTTGTCAGACAGTAGTCCTAGGTCTACTGTGCCACCTGCGGATGTATCAGCGGAGCCGAAGCTCTGTGATCGTAAAGTCAATGGCTGTGATGCGTCTGTGCCCTGCGCCTGACCCTGTGTGTGTGTGTGGGGCTTTTTTTTTTCAAACTCCCGGCAAGATAGCAGAGAGGACAGCGTTTGGTTTATGGAAGTACGCACATTATTTTCAATTTGTCAACGAAAAAGAAAAGAACATAACGGTAAAATGCACACTCTGCTTCTGTCGACCGCCAAAAATTCTACCTCAAATTTAACGCTACGTTGTAATCACTACTTTGAAGAGTAAATATGTAAGAGGACTGTGTTAAAGCGAATTTAGGCTTGTGACTGTGAGTGACACTTTAATAATAATTAGTTCGGCTATTAAGCGATTTGTCATTTGCCTGTGTGGCAGTGAAGGATTTAATTCGTTTTGTTATCATTTTTGTTTGACAGGCAGCTGTTAATTTCTGTTAGATCGTTGGCTGGCTGGTTGTTCATCATTTCTAAATGGATTTAAATCTGCAAGCCTGTTTAAGGTTGTGTTTACAAGTAAGCATACTTGTACTTTGATAACTGCATTATTTAAAGTTAAAGAAAAATCAGGAGTTTTCTTGTGGTGCTCATAATATACAGTAGCCTAGGCTACCCGGGCTGGGTAGGTGCGAATTTTGATTAATAATATGTTCTTTGATAATAAATAAATAAAACGCCATGTGGAATAGCCTATTGCTGACTGTCTTTCCTGTTATTGTTATTCTGCAGTGTTAATTTAGTCGGATGACTGACGTTATTCATTGTCGGGAGTCACGACTTCTAGGTGCATTTAAAGGGGCCGGGGGCCGTGTCTGTCGTGTGTGAGCCGCTGCAAACGGCTTTTCATTTTTGGTAAGGCATGAGTACTCTAACGCGTTACTTTTATGAATAGGTAACGCTGTATCATAACTGATTACTTTTAATTGATGGTAACGTTGTAACCTAACTAACTACTTTCCAAAGTAACTATACCCAACACTGCTTGTAACTAGTCCGACTCTCTAACCATTAGGCCACAGCTGCCCCCAGCTGCCCCTACTCTACATACCCAGCTATGGAATGTTTTCACAACCTTCAGGTTTCACTTGTAAAAAAATAATAAAGTTACATAAATGTCCCCTTTGGGAAACCATGCTTACTGTCATAACCTAGGTACTTTCCTCTTCAGGAACTCGAGGTTTGTTGGAAACGCTTTGGGATTGAGAATACCATCACTCACAAGTGAAATAGGTTGCCCCTCAGGGAAAAGCCCTTGGTCCTTGGCCACCATTGCAAGGGTCTCATGCACAGCAGGCCAAAAGGTATCACACCGCCATCAGTAGTTTCTAAAACTGTTTCAGAGAGAGTGACTGGCCTAGATTGACACTGTTCATGGCTCCGGGAATCAAATCAAAAAGAGCGGGAAACCCCTTCTCAGGAGGGCACCCACTTCTTGTTCCAACACCAGAGCCTGCTCAGGGCCTACCAGAGTAAGTGTGACCCCATTTAATCAAGCTGGATGAGAACCGAATAGGATTCTGAAGCCTCTCTTGACAGTCTGCAGAACCCACTGAGGCACGATTGGCAAGTTTCCATGCTTTCGGACGGTCTATTAAGATAATCAGTCTTTCAAGACTGACCATGCAAGGCTTTGGGTCCTGACGGCATACCTGGCCGTGTACCGAGAGAGGAAAATAACAAAGAACTAGTACGTGGTCACGCAGAAGTGTTTCCAAAGTGTTTCAGATGCAAGACAATCTTGTACCCTATTGATATAAAATTGGTGTTAGTAACAATATCAAGTACATTAAACATTACATTATGTCAATGTTTCCCAAACCGGGGTTTGTGAAGAAACAAGTTTTATGAAAAGCTAATAATTAAATCATTTTATTATTATTATTAAAATAAATCATTTTAAAATAAGAACAACCAAAATAAAACACTTACTAAAATACATGAAATAATTTATTTGTTTACATACATGTCATGTGACCATTAACCAGTGTCAGAGAACTGTGAACATGCAAATGTGTTACTTAATTATTATTTGGAAGACAAAAGCCCCAACAACATAGTAATGCATGGTTACATAACCTACTGCTAATTCAAATAAAAATGTATGTAACTGTAGACTGATTATGAATAGTAAATCAGACTACGCAAAGCTATTCCATCATTTTTGGTGTATTTGTTCTTGATCATGAAAATATGTTATATCAATTGACCAAATTTCCATAAAACAGAGTTTTGAGAATTAGATCAAAATGCTCAGCATGCTAATCTAAAATGTTATCTGCATTAAAATGAATATGGTGTCTGACTACGGTCTATATAAGTGGCCTATCAACTTGTGCATTTTAGATTCATCTTTGTTTTTGTGTAGAAGACTGCTCAATTGTCTTTTTTTAAGGTTTTATGTAATTAATATTTTTATTTTGTCACTTTTTGTCATATGCCACCTGTCTTCTGCAGTATTTGAGTTTTTTGGGGGTACTTGCTAGGTTTAAAAAACAAAACAAAAAACAATATGGCTGCCAATATGATGGCCAGTGGATTTATCCCTGTATGATGATCTGTGCGCTCGAGAGTGGGTGACCCAGAGGGACAGGCAGGTAATTTGGAACTCTGGCATCTCAAGGTTTTCGGGGCTTCCTTGTCTCTGTATATCTCAGACGCAATGCCAAGGAGAATCCCCAAGCACCATGGCCAAAGCACTAACAAACTGCATGCCAAAGAGGGAAAGAGAGGCTTCCATTTGTCTCGTAGCCATATTTATACATGCAACGTCATTGAATATTAAAAGTGCAATTCAGAGAGAGAGAGAGAGAGAGAGAGAGAGAGAGAGAGACTTCAACAGTCTCTGAGGAACAGCTTAGATTTAATTTGCATTCTTCAGGAAGTAAAAATAGAATTTAAATGTATTATTTTTTCATCAGCCAAGCAGTTGAAACTGATTCCCATGGACTGAATAGGAAAACATTTAGAAGAGATGAAGAAACATGTTTAAATGAATATGTCTGCTTTCCTAGTTATAATTGAATATTCTAATATTTTGGCGTTGTGTTTAAATTGACGTATAAGTCAGACTATGACACAGAGGAGGGTGAAAACATAAACTTCTCACTATCTGTGACTAAAAACAACAGCACAAGCTCCGTAGGCTTTGAGAAGTTTGTGGGAAACAACCACTGTGAGAACCGAACGCTGATAAATCCATTCATGCATCCTTCTATCTGTCTGTCTGTCTTCATATCTATCTATCTATCTATCTATCTATCTATCTATCTATCTATCTATCTATCTATCTATCTATCTATCTATCTATCTATCTATCTATCTATCTATCTATCTATCTATCATTAGTTTTAATTGATATTATTCATTAGAGAAGTAATCATTAGTGTGTTCTGATTTCACATTACTTCAGGATTACTGAACCTTCCTCTCATTTTAAGCACTGGAATTATTTTCTCGTTTTGATAATGTACTTCCAATGATGAGTTAAATAGTGCTTTTAAGATTATTTTTCATTTCATAGACATATCATATCCGGATGTGGGCTTGTCCTTCAGTAAATTAGATAACAGTGGAAAGGAAAATCCTGCTCCATAGCTGCTGTTATCTTTAGTAACATGCACTTCATAGATGTTACTATGCATCTTTCTGTATCAGACAGGGATGGACTGGTCGTCTATTGTGAGGAAGCTCCTGGATCATGATGATGGATTGATGTTTTGGAGTGGTGCCCATTATAATGGAGCCTGCAGCCAAGTGACGCTAATGTTCAGCTGAGTGAGGTGATCCTCAGCTTATATCACTGATCTGCCTCAGTTTCATCTTAATAGAATTGTCCTGATTCCCATCCAAGCCCAAAATCACCTGCTGTGGATTGAGGTAGCCCAGTGTAACCAACAAGCACATTTTGTTTGCCCCACTTACTTTTAAATAATTGCTCCATATAGGCAAAAATACACTGAACAAAATTATAAATGCAACAATTTTTATGAGCTGAACCCAAAGATCTAAGACTTTTTCTATGTACACAAAAGGCCCATTTCTCTTAAATATAGTTCACAAATCTGTCTAAATCTGTGTTAGTGAGCACTTCTCTTTTGCCACCTCACAGATGTAGCATATCAAGATGCTGATTAGACAGCATGATTATTACATAGGATTGGCTTAGGCTGGCCACAATAAAAGGCCACTCTAAAATATGCAGTTTTACTGTATTGGGGGGGGGGTCCAAAAACCAGTAAGTATCTGGTGTGACCACCATTTGCCTCAGGGAGTCCAACACATCTCCTTTAGATGGAATTGTTTAGGTTGTTGATTGTGTCCTGTGGGATGTTGGTCCACTCTTCTTCAATGGCTGTGTGAAGTTTCTGGATATTGTCAGGAACTTGAACACTTTGTCGTACATGCCGATCCAGAGCATCCCAAACATGTTCAATGGTTGTCATGGTTGGTGAGTATGCTGGCCATGCAAGAACTGGGATGTTTTCAGCTTCCAGGAATTGTGTACATATGCTTGCAACATGGGGCCATGCATTATCATGCTGCAACATGAGGTGATGGCCGTGGTTTAATGGCACAACAAGTATCTCTGTGCATTCAATATGCCATCAATACAATGTACCTGTGTTCATTGTCCATAACATATACCTGCCCATACCATAACCCCACCACCACCATGGGCCACTCGATCCACAACATTGACATCAGCAAGCCACTCAGCCACACAAAACCAGGATTTATCCGTGAAGAGAACACCTCTCCCAAGTGCCAGATGCCATCGAATGTGAGCATTTGCCCACTTAAGTCGGTTATGATGACAAACTGCAGTCAGGTCGAGACCCCGATGAGGACGACGAGCAGCAGATGAGCTTCCCTGAGATGGTTTCTGACAGTTTGTGCAGAAATTCTTTAGTTATGCAAACCGATTGTTGCAGCAACTGTCCGGGTTGCTGGTCTCAGACGATCTTGGAGGTGAAGATGCTGGATGTAGAGGTCCTGGGCTGGTGTGGTTACATGTGGTCTTCAGTTGTGAGGCCAGTTGGATGTACTGCCAAATTCTCTGAAACACCTTTGGAGACGGCTTATGGTAGAGAAATGAACATTAAATTCCTGCAGTCAGCATGCCAATTGCACATTCCCTGAAGACTTGTGACATCTGTGGCATTGTGCTGTGTGATAAAACTGCACATTTTAGAGTGGTCTTTTATTGTGGCCAGCCTAAGGCACAGCTGTGCAATAATCATGCTGTCTAATCAGCATCTTGATATGCCACACCTGTGAGGTGGATGGATTATCTTGGTAAAGGAGAATTGCTCACTAACACAGATTTAGATGATAATTGTTTCTCATGTGGACTTCTGTAAAAATTAATTTACATATCACCTCAGTGATAAAACTCATGGATTCAGATGGCAGTGTTCAGTGACCCTACGAACGTGACCAGTAAGTACAAAATTACAAAATTTATGATTTTTCATCACTATGCTGTTAAACTGCATCTTACATTATGGAATGATTATAATCACATGTGGATTTCCCACTTAAGTCTTCTATCTATTAATAACAAAGCCAAATCTGTTCAAAGGACAAATGCCATTCTCTAGGATTTTCTTTTAATGCTTACCCTTTAAAATGGCTTTTGACTTTCAAATTAATTAAATCTTGAGTGACAGAGATTAAGGAATTGTAGGCATGCTGGTTATGGAAACATTCTGCTTGTGATGTGCAGTTGACATGTTTAAGCTTTGCGGTTTAGAATTCATTACACAGAAAAGTGCACCTGTTTAACAGCCTGTCACATGGAGATGGGCATTCTTTGACGCTGCATTTTAACTGAGTCGGTTTTAAAAGTGTAACAGAAGACACTGTTTGCTTTAATGGCCAGACAGAGAGAAATTGATGAGAGTATGCTGTGTTTGGACTGCAGCCTAAAAGTCATTAATCATGTCACATTATGGCCACACAGGTCAGTGTATAATTAATCTCTCTTAACAAGAACAGACCATACATGGATAGTTACAGCAGGGTTATACTTATGAATATGTCTGAATGTAAAATAGGCATTTGTAATTTGAATGCCTAGGCCCTTCTGGTAGCTATAGTTTTGCTAGTTTATTCTGAGATAGATAGATAGATAGATAGATAGATAGATAGATAGATAGATAGATAGATAGATAGATGGATATAGAATATATATAGATAGATAGATAGATAGATAGATAGATAGATAGATAGATAGATAGATAGATAGATAGATAGATGGATATAGAATATATATAGATAGATAGATAGATAGATAGATAGATAGATAGATAGATAGATAGATAGATAGATAGATAGATAGATAGATAGATAGATGGATATAGAATATATATAGATAGATAGATAGATAGATAGATAGATAGATAGATAGATAGATGGAGATAGAATATATATAGATAGATAGATAGATAGATAGATAGATAGATAGATAGATAGATAGATAGATAGATAGATAGATAGAATAGATAGATAGATAGATAGATAGATAGATAGATAGATAGATAGATGGAGATAGAATATATACATATATAGATAGATAGATAGAATATAGATAGATAGATAGATAGATGGAGATAGAATATATAGATAGATAGATAGATAGATAGATAGATAGATAGATAGATAGATAGATAGATAGATAGATAGATAGATAGATGGAGATAGAATATATACATATATAGATAGATAGATAGAATATAGATAGATAGATAGATAGATAGATAGATAGATAGATAGATAGATAGATAGATAGACAAACAGAGAGACAGAGACAGACAGACAGACAGACAGACAGAGACAGAGACAGACAGATAGATAGACAGACAGACAGACAGACAGACACACAGATAGATAGACATACATACAGAGACAGACAGACAGACAGATTAACCAATAAAACATGTAACATCTGCAGCACTTTTCACAACACTACAAACTCTGTGTAAACTTATCCAAGCCAAAAATCAGTTCCTCAAATCCACAGATAAATTGCCAGTATTCTCCTGTCATTTCATTGACAGTTAACTGCATGTTGACGATGGAGTGGATATCTGTAAGTGTGGAGGATGAATCGGTGAGCTGATGAGGTGTAGTGATCTGTAAATAAGCGCTCTCAGGATTAATGTGGTATGTAACTGATCACTATGGTGTGTATTGACTCTGGATGAGGTAAGGCGCTAGTCAGATATATTCAAGCTTTGTAGATCTACGCTCAGCAAATGTGTCTGGACTGCCACCAGTTGGGCTTGTCGACATGTCGTGATGAATATAAAATCTATCATATGACACTTAACAGCTGTTTTACATGGGCGATGAGAAGTCTCTCTCAATTAAAGGTTAGAAGGTGAGCCGCTGAGGGGAGATTGGTTACAGCACTGCTTATATGGACCTCTATTAAACTTTAATAACTTTAAAATCAGACTTTGTTTTACTCTTGACTGAGGTTATAAGTCGTCTGTATCTTGTATTTGTGGTTATTTTTGTAGTTCTTTGAATGTGTCTGAATATGAATGCACACAAATGTTTGAGTGTGTGTGTGTGCTTGCGTGTGTGTGTACGTAGTTGTTTGCGTAGAGTCAGCTCTAGTTTCTCACCAGCATAAGGTTACCCAATGCTGACTTTAAAAGATTAAGCCACTCTGAACCCAAATGTGGAACAAGCAACAGGCAGAAACAACAGCCGACAGGAGACCTCTCTCTCACGAGAGGTAGGCCTGTGTGTGTGTGTGTGTGTGTGTGCATGAGTTCAGTTAAATAAATGAATATTAGGCAATAGCCTGTTGTGAGTGTTGTGTGAGGAAGTCACATAAATGTTTATTACAATAGTTACGTGCTGAATTATCTGTAATCAATGTTGTATAAGCATAAATTATGCATTTAATATAAGTGTTGAAGTGTGCACTATTAATTTGTCAGAAGACTGTGTTTAGATTTATTTAGGGTGGCACTTTATTTTGATAGTCTGCTTTAGACATGTCTATAAGTTTCTTTGCAATTACGTCAACTAACTCTTATTAGAGTATTAGCAAACTGTTAGAGTAGGGTTAGGGTTAGTAGAATAAATTGATGTGCAAATGCAAAGGTACTTATAATCAGCAGAATCTCTTTCAGTGGATAATACAAATAAAGTGTCATCAGATATTTAGCAGGCAGTCTATTAATACTCTAATGACTGCTAGTTGACATGCAGCTGCAAAACTACTTATGAACATTACGTCTAAAGTGGACGGTCAAGATAAAGTGTTACCTTAATTAGTGACCTGAATGCTTTTCTGGTCAGCTAAATTGAAAGTCTTATCATGAGCAAAACAAACAATTATTTGTCCATGGTTTAAACTGACACATACAACTAAAGAAAAAAATCCAGCTAGAGCTGAAACCATTTTACAGCCTGGTTTCTTAAAAGAAGCATTTACATTCCCATTTCTTTAAAATAACCATCCATGTGCTGGTGTTTTAAAGAAGAGCATTTCTAGTCTGAAGAACTAAAACTATATTTTCACTGTTTTTTTATTTTTATTTTTTATTTTATGTAAAATCATTTTCTAACTGTTTTAAATTCATTTGAAATAAGTACATTTTTGTTTTGATGCTTGTTTTATTCTTGTTATTATTTTTCTTCATAATTATTTTAATTTATGTTATGTAAAGCACTTTGAATTACCATTGTGTACGAAATGTGCTATATAAATAAACTTGCCTTGCCTAAAATGAAACAATTTTCAGTTTCCAAAGATCCATATAGTAAACCGAGGAAGATTCTACATTGATATATATATCAGTTCTTTACTCAGTGTTGCAATTTGCTTCCCTTGAATAATGACAGTCTCTCTCTCCCTCTCTCCCTCTCTCTCTCTCTCTCTCTCTCTCTCTCTCTCTCTCTCTCTCTCTCTCTCTCTCTCTCTGTGACGCACATGTTCTCTGTTTTCTGGTCAGTGGCAGCTGAGCAGGATGACTCATTTATGGCATCTTTAATTAAACATCTGTCCATGCCTCTCAACCACTCCTATTTGAGATTTAGCCTGAAAATATAGCACATTTAGAAATATCTAATATCTGTACGAGCAGGAAATACAGTTCAATCTGTTATTATTATTATTATTTAAATTATTTTAGCACATTGCTCTGTGGTAGCTAATGTGTTTAAAGTGGTTTTAAGTATATTTCTAGGGTGTTCAGGGTGATTACTAGGTGGTTATTTGATTTATCGATGTGATGTGTAGCTAAGTATGATGTCTCATACTCAGAGTTTTTGCTCATACTACACAACCGGAGCATTAGGCAGCAATTTTTAGGTAAAAAAGATTCTCAAAAATAAACTCAAAAACAAAAACTAGATTCAAGAACAAGATTCTCCCCTCAGTCGTGGTACTGACTGAAAGAAACCACTATACATCCACTCCCCCACCTACAACCCCTGCCGGGGTTACATCCCTGATATTCTGGTCTCTAGATTGGCCTTCGATTGTCTCAATCAATGTTGTCTATGGAATTTTGGACCCAAAAGTCACTTGCTGTAGAAATTTACAAGCACAATAGTTCACAATAGTGTTCACATCTGTAATACAAATGTGTGGGACGAGTTATGAATGGGGTTTTGAAAAGATATGAAAGTTAATTTGTGCAATAATAATAATAGTCTAGGCATCACTAATA
Organism: Carassius gibelio; assembly: GCF_023724105.1. NCBI lineage: Eukaryota > Metazoa > Chordata > Actinopteri > Cypriniformes > Cyprinidae > Carassius > Carassius gibelio. The sequence goes on from NC_068393.1 coordinate 6,720,338, forward strand.
AGAATTTTAATATGCTGATATTCTGCTTTGTATTTATTTGAAATTTCATTAAAATGTTTTAGGTTTTCAGGCTTAAAACTAGGGGGGGAAACACTTTTTGGCTCTACAAAGTGCTGTTGCTAATGAGTTGTAGTACAGCTTGGCTGATGGCACTGCAACATTTCCTCTGAACCCAGTGCAGGTCAGAAGAATAGTAAGTGAATTAGATGAGGGCTGATTGTTTTCCACACTGTCTTGGCCTTTACTGGGCCAACAGTTTCTCTTTCTCTCTCTCTGCTTCTTTCCCTCTGCTGCTATCTCTCGACTTCTCTTTCAGCTGCTCTCTTATTCTCCCACACTGCCTCACAGGCCAGGACTCTGGTGTCAAGTGTTTGACAGGGGTTACACTTTAGCTGAGGTGATGTCCAGCCGACTGTTATGTCAGAGGCGTGTCACCATAGATACTGGAAACGTCTGTGTCACGTTAAGAACAGCAGGGAACCCATCCAAATGTCTGTTAACATGTACGAAACTTGAGTTTCTGACAACGAGGGGAAATGTTAAAGCAGTTGAGTGTTCATGTGAATGGCTGTATTTTAGGGGCCAATTCTCACTATTAACTAGATCTAGTTTTAGATCCCTTAATCCTACAACATACCTAAACTTAACAACTACCTAACTAACTATTAAAAGTGGGTGGAAAATATAACCATGCCATATTGTGAGATGTGTGAGGTTCACATGCATGATATAATATTCAATTAGAATATATTGTATTGTAATTAAATTAAATTAAAATTAAATCAAATTTATGTATTTAGCAGACATTTTTATCCAAAGCAACTTACAGTGCATTCAGGCTATAAATTTTTACCTATCATGTGTTGCAGGGGAATCGAACCCCCAACCTTGCACTTGATAATGCAATGCTACAGGAACACTAATTAACAGATAATGTGTCAGTCTGAAAGAGGATGTTTAATATTTATTGCCATCACTCTAGGGCTGGGACAACGCGTAATCGATGACGTCAGCGCAAAAAATACGTCGTCGCAAAATATGCGCATCGTTTCGTCGACCTGTTTTTATTTCTCTAAGAAACGTTTGCAAAACGTTTACCTTATGTGTGCTGAATATACGCGATGGCCGGATCAATATTCTGTATAACGTTATATGACCAATCCAGGGGTTTTTCTGCATTGATCTTTTTTTGGCGGCTGTCAAAGCCTTATTTGATCGATAGTGATGAAGAATAGAATGACTGCTGCGCCTGACAGGGTGCGTACGAGAGAGAGCCCCGGCTTCTTGCTCTCTCTCTCCCTTGTGCATATTAATCAAAAATCATTAAACACGATAGAAAAAGGGTGAAACACCAAAGTTTCACGCGCGCTCGCGCACTCACAGTCTTCAAACTACACGAGTGCTGTCTTGCTCTGTCTCTCTCTCTCTCTCCCTCGTGCATATTAACCAAAATCATTAGACACAATAGAAAAAGGGTGGAACGCCAAAGTTTCACGTGGAGCATTCAGAGATTTTTTTTTTTCTCCATGACAGGCTGTTGGCTCCCACTGTTCATTTTTTTTTTTTTTTTTTTTTTTTGGAAAAGCACTCTCTGTATTAGCTTAAAGCCCTCAAGTTTACATTGGTTACTGTATTCTTTCAATTGCTCTAAACAAGTATTTTGGGTGACCTTTTTTATTGAATGCTAGACATCAAGTTGTTGTTATTTTCATCTGAAAGAAGAACTTTTTTTTTCAGTAAGCTAGGCCCTATGTGTTCAGTAAGCTTGTTTCAGTAAACTATGTGTTTTCAAGGCTTCAAGGTTTTATTGAATGCTATATACAAGTCCAAAGTAATGCATTCTTAGTCAGTCTTTTATTTTGTAATTTTAAGAGCAATAAAGATATATTGCAATGTTAAGGAATTCATGTTTTTTTTTTTTCATTCAGATATGTAAATCAACATGTAGAAATTGTTAGTAGTCAATTAATGGGGAGATAATCGAATCGAATCGGTCTGAAAAAATTAATCGTTAGATTAATCGATGCATTGAAAAAAATAATCGCTAGATTAATCGTTTAAAAAATAATTGTTTATCCCAGCCCTACATCACACCTACATCGCACATTTGAATTGTAAAAGTGATTCATAGCAAAAAACATAAATAGCCCAGCGACAACTGCCATTTTTGGAATTATTGTGATGCTGACACCTCCTAAAATATGTCACCTTTGCCAGCTGTTTTCCTTAGTGCTTCACCCAGATGAGAAACCAAGAAACAATGTGCTTGTCAAACACCATTTACTGGAGTTTTATTGGTCAAAAAACAATTCTAACTCTTCTTTGTTTTGCAGGTCACGCACCTTGGATTCTTATTCATTGTGTTGACCTCAACTTTAAAATCGAATGCCAAAGAGCATTTGAAATATTGATCCATTGGGTTTGTTCTGGTGAAGCTTGAATTTGGTGGTTGTCTGATATCTGGAGCCACATGACGGTCCAGGCTGGAAGGATCGAGGTGGCGCTAGTTGACTTTGAGGGTATGGAGAATACTAACGGTATGGACAATTTCAATGATCCAGACTACCCCAATGAGATGATGGCTTTGAGGGTAGAAATGCCAGAGTTTGGGCCTGGCAACACCTACTGCAATTCTGCTAAAGTGTTGCCATATAAAGAGAAGACCCCACAAAATCAGGAAAAACCGCAATCACCTATCCTACCCCCTCACACGAGGAGAGGTCGTGCCAGCTGCGCTAGTCTGATTTCCAACTGGAAGTTACTTGTGAACAGTGAAGGATCACAAAGTGAGACAATCTTCAGTAAAATGGCCAAAGAATACGAGGACTTGTTTATTGATAAGCGAACTCTTGACGAAGGTGATCAGAAGGTCATCATAAACATTGCCGGCCTTCGCTTCGAAACCCGTCTGAGGACCCTCGACCAGTTTCCAGACACCCTTCTGGGCAACCCAATGAAAAGAATGGGCTATTTTGACCCCATGAGAAACGAGTATTTCTTTGACCGCAATCGCCCGAGCTTTGATGGGATCCTGTACTACTATCAGTCAGGGGGGAAGGTCCGCCGTCCCTCGAACGTACCTTTAGATGTCTTTGCGGATGAGATTACCTTCTATGAGTTAGGACAGGAAGCCATGGACCAGTTCCGCGAGGAGGAAGGGTTTATTAAAGACGTGGAGATCTCATTGCCATCCAATGAGTTTTACAGGCAGTTCTGGCTGCTCTTTGAGTATCCCGAGAGCTCAAACGCAGCCCGAGGGGTCGCGCTCGTTTCCGTCTTCGTCATCGTCATCTCCATTGTCATATTCTGCATGGAGACTCTCCCAGAATTTCGTGAGGACCTGGAGCTTTTTCCGACTGCGGGTGTTTCCTTCAACAAGACGCATCCTTCAGGTGCTCCTCCTCCAAGTGCCTCTCCCAAAACCATCACCAGCACCTTCTCTGACCCCTTCTTCATTCTTGAGACTGCATGCATCGTCTGGTTCTTCTTCGAGTTCTGTGTGCGTTTCCTGGTTTGCCCCAGCAAGCGGGATTTTTTTAACAACATCATGAACATGATTGACATAGTCTCCATTGTTCCCTATTTCGTCACTTTGATAACTGAGATTGTGACCACCACCAAAAAGTCAGACACGGGGCAGAACATGTCCCTGGCCATCCTGCGTATCATTAGACTGGTGCGAGTCTTCAGGATCTTTAAGCTTTCCAGACACTCCAAAGGGCTACAGATCCTGGGCCAGACGCTCAAGGCCAGCATGAGGGAACTTGGCTTGCTCATCTTCTTCCTCTTTATTGGAGTCATCCTCTTCTCCAGCGCCATCTATTTTGCTGAGGTGGACGATCCCAACACCCAATTTGTTAGCATCCCTGATGGATTCTGGTGGGCTGTAGTTACTATGACCACTGTGGGATATGGAGACATGTGTCCTATTACACTAGGCGGTAAGATTGTTGGCACTCTATGTGCCATTGCTGGGGTATTGACCATCGCCCTGCCTGTGCCTGTTATAGTCTCCAATTTCAACTACTTTTACCACAGAGAGAGAGACCAGGAAGAAAAGCAGCCCATACCTGAGACAGTCGATCAAGCTATAAAGTCAGGGAACCTTACAAAACATGGAAGTAGTTCTTCTCTGAACAAGACAAATGGGAGCTGGCAGACTGATAAATCAAAGTTTTAAAACCCATATTGAAACTTCATTTTCATGAGTGTAAATCTCGTATTTCACAACAAAATCAAGAGATTATATTTTGCATAAAGAAAATACTCTATTTTATTATCAACTGCTAGTTTTATCATAACAAATAAGCACAGTATCATTCCAGTTCTCAGTAATGCATATGGATGTTTTACCTTAATTATTGTGTAACTGTTATTATTCTCAATGGTGATCAAATTCCCATTAATGTAGTATTTTATTTATCGTTATTATTTAAAGTGCCCCGATTGTGCCATTTTTAAAGTTCCTAATATTGTGCTGGGAGTCTCCTACTACAGGTTTATATGCATGCAACACTTTCATTTTCACAGAATATACATTTAATTTCACCGCATTTATCAACGATTGGTAAACGATTCATATGAATCAGTTCAAAGATTCAGTCTCTCTAAACCCCTCTTTTCCGTGAGCCTACTCTGCTCAGATTTTGTTATTGGTCTACCTCATACAGTGTGTGTCAGAAACAAAATGCCCATTGACATAACTGAATAACAGCTCCATAGAGAATGTATGAAGAGAAAAGATGGTTTAGATTCTACCTTATAATTCAAGCCAGAGTCCGAAGATGAAACCTCTAGTTGATCAATCAGGCACTGATTCACCAGCAGGACTGGAGCAGGATGTTTCTCAGTGTTAAGTGTCAACTTAGTTTGTCATAGTTATAAGGCATGATTGCAGCGTCATTGTTATAATTTATTTTGGTGCACGTGTGGGAACTGTATAAGAATTCCAAGCGAATGTGAAAACCTCGGCTGCCATGAAGTATGACAGGTAGTATTATGTTTCTGCATTAGTTGAGCATTAGATGCCTCTTTTATAAAGAATTAAGTGCATTTAGATCAATCAATAGAAAATATAAACATCTATTATTTATCAAGCTTTATTCAATCTGGTACAAATAAACCAGGAACTCGATTGAACCATCTTTCAAGAGCAAGTGTTTTGTGAATCCCGCGTTGAACTCCCTGAGGTTAGAGAAGCAGTCGTCCATCGTAGAACATATGTAGGCATTATGCAAATGTGTTACCCTGTGACGTCTAGCCATCATAGAAGTGGGATTCAATGGAAGACAATATTCAAAATGGCATATTAGGGGCACTTTAAATGCTTTACAACAATCTCTTCCAAGATTATTAAATGAATGCTCTTCAAAGGTTTTGTGAGATTCAGAGAATAATGTTTCATTTTTAGTGCTTCAGCATTTGCTAGAACTTTTGGGTGTTTTTGGGAACAGATTATTATAAACGGTACCTAACTTGAATGATATGAATGTGATTACAGTTTCTCTGAAATCGTACATAAGTAACACAGTTTAAATTTCATGTTAGATATCCATCTGTGTTGCATAATAATAATAATTCAAATTAGAGCATCTCATAATCTCATAAACCTACCATACCCGGTCCACTATGTGTGATTAAATATTACAGAATCACTCTGAAAGTTAAATGACAACTGCACTGTTATCAAGTGTGTTCGGGTGGCTTAATGCTTCCACCAGCAAACTACAATTTTGGGTAACCTGCAAAATTACACTTTTAACATTTGCTCTAATACCATTGTCTCTTTGTATGTTTTTCTAATAGAATTCCAAATTAAGTAGTGTATTTCATTAATGTATTTCATGAAGGTTTGTTTGAGGCACTTTAGAGGAAGAAGGTCAGCCAATGAAGAGGAGAAATGCATTCAGAGTTTTCCACTTACTGTCCAAATTCATGTCTGTGAGCTTAACAGTGCCTTTGACTGAGATGGGTTGAACCTGTTGCAGGCATGCTGTCATTCAGGTTTTATACTGTGTGAAAATTCCTTGTATTTATGGTGAATGTTGCTTGATTTGATTTGAATTAAATATATATTCATAGATCTAACAAGACTTCCCAGTCTTGTTCTCTTTCTCAGATTCAACAGTTACCTAGAGAATCCTAGAGAAATGAACAGTTTTCTTTGAGAAAAACGTCCTGAAACAAGCTAAAGACATAAATGTTTGATCATTTTGCTAAACATTTTGTTGGAGAGAGAATCAGGTCTCACTGTATTATATAAATAGTTTTGCTAAATCTTGTGAATCTTGGTGAGCTGTTCCCCAAGTCATACTGGATATGAACACATATTTTCATTGTGTTTTTGATGTTATAACTGCTGCTGTTTTATACTGTATTAACCTGAAGTTACGTAATTTCTGTTTGAAGAAGTAGTGTTTCATTGCTAATCTGACATTTGTTTGCACATTTTGCCTCTATATTGATGGTTCTTCTAACTGAACGTTGTGGTGGTTGTGCTAGAGAATGAACTGTACATTTGAACAAATCCTTTTATTATATAATTATAATCGAATGAGAATATTCAAAGCCTTCAAAATATTAATAAGGAATCTTCAGGAACTTGAAAATCGTCTGCTTAGCCTGACAACTGATCATATTTGGTTGTAAATGTATGACTGTAAATAAGTGACAACATAAAGCCATTTAATATGGTAATAATTGTGTAGCTACTGTATTAAAATGATGCATTGTGTAATCGTTGCAGTGTTTGACCTGACTGTCCTCAATATGAACTGCAACATACAGAACCTTGTTAAAATAAATAATTAGAAAAGTAGTTTAGTTTAAAGATATTGCCATTATCTTATTGGAGTGTATTATCACCAATGACTAGCTATGGATTTACACATTACCTAAAAAAAAAAAAAAAATTGTGACGTGACGTCGTAATCTTATATATATACAAATATATTATATAGTATATATTTGTCGTATATATATATATATATATATATATATATATATATATATATATATATATATATATATATATATATATATATATATATATATATATATATATATATATATATAGATAGATAGATAGATACAAATTAAATTAAAAGATGCCTTTAAAATTGTGATTTAGCATTTTTCAATACCTGCATTCATGAACAGGTGCTGTAGGGAACTTTTGTAAAAAAATATTTTGTGCATATTTATTAAACCTGTCATTATGTCCTGACAGTAGAATATGAGACAGATAATCTGTGAAAAAAATCAAGTTCCTCTGGCTCCTCCCAGTCGTCCTATTGCCATTTGCAGAAACTCCATCGCTCCCGGTAAAAAACAACCAATCAGAGCTGCGGTCCGTAACTTTGTTTGTGTTCAAAATGTAGAAAAATGTATATAATAAGAGAGTACACCATGAATCCATTTTCCAAAACGAGTTTTTAGCTTGTCCTGAATCACTAGGGTGCACCTATAATAAGTGTTTATATTCGGACTATTTTAGATTGCTTCGGGGATACCGCGGCGGAGTAACCCAGTACCTTTGTGATTCTTCATAGACATAAACAGAGAGAAGTAGCTCCGGCTACGATGTTCTTCCGCAAGACGCAAGCAGTTCTGTTTATTAACCGCTAGAGCGTCAAAAGTTACCTACCGCAGCTTTAATCACACCAGTGTTTTACATTAGTCCGTTGGTATTGTAGTGTGTGGAGAAGTTATCTGGCGTTCAGGTCTATGAGATCCCACACCTCTCTGAAAACCCCTCTAACGCATTCACTGATATATAAGATGCCCTCATTACCGGCAATAACAGGCTTGACTTTCACTGTAACATGAGCAGCTCTTCTTTTTCTCTTTCATCACAGACAGATCATAGCCATGCTTCCTTGTTTCTCTCACATTGTTGCTTGGCTGATTATTCACCCACAGTTTTCTTACTTCTGTTGTGAAAAAGAATAGGCTTAACTGAATGAAACGTGCACTTGTTGTGTACTTTAAATATTAAAAGTATATTCTTATATATATGTATATATATAAATATATATATGTATATATATGTATATATATGTATATATGTGTATATATATATATATATATATATATATACACACACACACACACACACACACACACACACACACACACACATATATATATATATATATATATATATATATATACAAACACTCACAGGCAATGTAATATTAATGAAATAAATACCATTGAAGTGTACTTAAAGGGGGGGTGAAATGCTATTCCATGCATACTGAGTTTTTTACACTGTTAAAGAGTTGGATTCCCATGCTAAACATGGACAAAGTTTCAAAAATTAAGTTGTACGTTTGAAGGAGTATTTCTGTTCCAAAAATACTCCTTCCGGTTTGTCACAAGTTTCGGAAAGTTTTTTTTTGAGTATGGCTCTGTGTGACGTTAGATGGAGCGGAATTTCCTTATATGGGTCCTGAGGGCACTTCTCCTGGAAGAGCGCGCGCTCCCAGAGCAGAGAGAGCACAACAGACTTCACTGATCAGAGCGAGAGCGTCGCGAAAAGTCACAAAAGAAGTGTGTTTTTGGTTGCCAGGGCAAGACAACCCTGCACAGATTACCAAAGAAAAAACAGCATTAAGGGACCAGTGGATGGAGTTTATTTTTACAGAGCATCAACGGAGTTGTGTAAGTGTTTGTGTTTGTTCCCTGCATTTCTAAAATGCTTGTTTTACAAACAAAGCCCAGTTTGAAGACGGATTTGCGTATCGTTTATTTCTTAAGGATAATGCAGTCCCAACGAAAAAGGGTCACAAATGTGTGTTGGAACCACAGGCGGTGAGTAAAACTGCTTAAAATATCTCTGCCTCCTTGTTAGTGCGTCCGCCTCCCATCGGAGACCCGGGTTTGAGCCCCGCTCGAGTCGTTGCTGCTGCTGCTCTCGTTCAGTTTCAGCCTTCACAGCTTCCAAACGCTCTCAACGCAAAAGCCTACTCGCGCTCGTGATTCTTTAGCTCCGCCCACACGTCACGCCTCCAGGCGCTCGTGTTTTCCCGGGAAAAATCGGTACAGACTATCTTTCTCTTATGAATATCATAAAACTAAATACTTTTTGGAGTTATGAAAGATGCAGTACTACTCTATAGGTACTCAAGATTAACAGGATATTGAGTGAAAACGAGCATTTCACCCCCCTTTTAAAGGGAGTTTACGTTACTGTTTTAATGCACTTTAATAAGCAACAAATTAAATGTCAAACATTTCACTTTAAAGTACATTTCAAATCAGTGTAATCTTTAGTCACGCTTTCCAGAACTACACCTGTTTTGATGAGTTGACTAACATACTAAAGCACATCTAAAGTACTTAACTCTACTGAAAAATTTTATATTACGATTCAAGTTTATACATTTTGGAAGTAGTGCATTGCAAATGTAGCACTTTTGTTAAAAACACACTTAAGTTAATTGCTCTTAATATACTGTAAATTTAAACAATAATATATTTTTTAATACTAAATAACGTGCATTTAAGAGTCTGAAAAATGTTACATTCAGTTCACACTTAAGTGTATTATTTTTTATATTATTTCCCTATTAAGTACTCTTTTTGAAAGTAAAAGAAGAAAGTCTACTTCTTTTCTTAAGGGGTGTGTTGATGTATTTCCTGTTGAAACAGGAAGTTGCGCCAGAACATAAGAAACTACTCATCCCTTTTGAATTATATAGCATTCGTATACATACTTGCTAAATGCTAAAGCTAGTCAGAGGCAGAGAGTATATAATGTGTAGTACATCTGCTAAATGTTTATTGTTGTCTACTCTTAGGAGCTATTAGCATGGCCTCAAAGCTAAGAGATTAGCTAAAACTCTACTCTTCACAGGGTAGTGAGTCAAACATAGTTAAAATGAGGATAGCACTGCATTACCTCTTTTCTAATTCACATACTTTACCAAGATCAACTCTGTGGCTTGTTTTATCTCCAGTCACGGTAGCTTCGCTTCCTGTAGTGATCTGACAAAAGCCCCAGGAGTGATCACTGAAGAACAGGTAACACTAGCCTAAATGCTGGCGTGCGCCGAGAGGTAAGAGACAACAATGGCCATTGGTCAAAGTAAAGACTGAAACAGTGTTGGATGAATGCATGAAATGTGACAAGGTACATCAGGGAAAGAAACAGCCGTGAGCAGGAGAGGCAGGCGATGAGAGAGGCTGTCAATGCTGTTATTCATGGACTTATCAAGGGTTTGAGAAGTATAATTATGATAGTCAGATCTATTACATAGCAAACTGCCTGTAACAAGGTCTTAGGAATGATTTAGGTGTGTGCGCAGGGGCGGACTGGCCATCTGGATGTTCTGGGGCAGTCCACGGCCGTCGGCTTGCATGGCTGGTTCATCATCACGAAAAAGTGTCCGATTATGTTGACGACCGACAAAAGGGGGTGCTAATGCAATCTACTTCTGCTTATGAGAAAATCTGAAACTGACACAAAGGGATGTGGGTTCGTGTTGGCAAGCGAAAAACATGCCCTGCATCCCAGTGTTCATACTATCCATCCTAAATAGTATGTGAGATTAGAATAAGTGTGTCCCAAAGCATAGTATGCTGAAAATAGTAAGTGTGGATCCATACACAATTTAATGGCTAATATTTCCCACAATCCATTGCACTTTGACAATGATTCGGTTGAGAACTACAAGCACTAATACAAATTATTTAAAAAAAACTACAAACATGGTGGAAGTTTAGATAAAGATCAATTTTAGATAAATAGATAAAAGGGTTTGAGTTTTTTATAATCAACATTTAACCTGGTAAAATATATTTAATTAGTGTTATCTGTGTTATATTTCATCTGCAATAGCAATGATAAGATGCAGATAGTTTCAAACGTGGCTACACAAATACATTCACATTTTTGAAGAAATTATTTATTCTTGAACATTTATTAAATCCCGATTGAAATTCAAAAAAGACACTTCAAACTTGTGAAGGATTAAAAACAGTATTTTTCTATTATGTTTTTAACATGGATCAGATGCCAAGCCCAGTTCATCTATGTAATGTGCAAGGTGCACAGGCATATTATGCTTACCCTTCACCTAGTGTTGTAAAATTACAACACTGACATAAACTCAAAATCTAAAATGATCAAAGCATTCAACAACACCTTAATATCTACATAATCTAGACATATTACTAATCACAGAAAAACAAATATATATATGTTGATTTATCCGGTACAAGATGATGTACTTTAAGCTCATGGCCAGGTAAACAGACCTAAATCGAGAATCCAATAGCATTGCAAGGCTAAACGATAGGACCCTTATTAGTTGTGTAAATGTGGTCTTAAAAAATAAAATAAAATAAAATAAAAATACCTTAAAGAAAGTTAATTTAGTCAGGCTACAGGGTTTACAGGGTTAAATACTTTTTCCCCATGGAAGGACTTTCTGCATGAGCTTAATACTTAGCTTGGAATGAATGTTTTTAATTTAGTTTTGGAGATTTGGAGTTTCAGGCCTTGGCAAACCTGAACATTCTTTAGATTAAAGAGGAATAAATGTGCTGATTTGGAAGCGATTTAAGTTTAACTCTTCAAAAAGTCACTTTAGTCCTATCTGAACACAGTCTGAATAAACACTTGGTTTCACAAGCTGTTTTTTATTTTTATTCTTTTAGATAAAATAATATTTGTTCTTGTTTAAGACTTCATTCATGCATGGACTTTATATGATACTTTGGACATTTTTTATATTAAATATTTAAGTTCAAAACCTATAGATAAAGTATATTAGCATAGGATTAAAGTGACTACTGTTGATTTAAAATCATTTAAAATTTAATTAAACTTTGTATCATTTTATACTGAGACATCAGTGCATTTCAAAATGGCTAAACATGCCAATCTAATGACCCATGCTGAAATATGTTTGTCTTTAATAACAACTGAGTCACTGTGTGTGGCTGAGGGGAAAAATCGCCATTTTGTGAGTCCACTTGTCATTACGCACCAATGAAGTCGTAGCTATGGGAAGAACATGTGTCGTTGGATGTAAGGTCCGTTCACACGATCGAAGGGGCAATAAATTAGACAACGGACTTTCTTTTTTTCGTAACATTGAGAAACTGGATTACATTATTTACTGGTGTTATTGTAGTATTTTATTTATATCGCGCTTTATACAATACTGAGTGTATCATAGCAGTTTTACAGTGTTACAATAACAAACAGTACATTTTTCAGTTAAAGTCAGTTCATTGATGATTCAGTGATGTCATCATCCAGTTCAGCTCTCCTCCAATAGAGTTTGTGCAATCAGTCAAGCGTCCACAACTAAGCAAGAGGCGACAGAACTCCATCAGTGACAGGAATGGAGAAAAAACCCTTGGGAGAAACCAGTTTCAGGCTGCAACACAAGTCAGATTGTGCAGAGGACTCGTCTGGTTCCTGTGGTCTCGTCCCGGTGGTCGTCGACAAGGTCTTCGCAGGGGATCTGTCTCTGCTTCTGCTTTTCATTACAAGTCTGACAGATCACATAGGCTCATTTTCAGCCAGCTGGAAGCACATCGGATGGGGGGGAGGATTTTCCTTTCGCAAAATAATCTCCTTAAAAAACACATCATTAAAAATGATAATAGCAAGGATTGCCTGAAAATGTAATCTCAGCTTTATTGCTAGAAGAACTTGCTTTCGTGGCCAAAGAGGTGTGCATCATTTCCAGCATTTCACAGACATTCACACAGCTACAAATCTGTCAGATGGACTTGTGCGATGGAAAACTACAACTGGGATGTTCAGTACGGGACTGGTTTGTAAATAATACCATGAAGGACCTTTGAGGTCACTTAATTATAATAGGTTACATTAATCTCAGTATTTTAACAAGCAGCACAACTCGGTCTCTTGAGAAAATGGCACTATTTTATATCTTGTTAAAAGTGGCAAATTTGTACAAATTGTGTTGTAATTGTAAACTCACCCCACCCCTAAACCTGTATACAAATTAAATCATATGAAAACACATACATGATATTGTACGAATTCACCTTGCAATTTGCTAAAGTGTAAAATTGCTATAGCGTGCCATGAACCAGGGTTATTACCATTAGCTTAAAGTAATAAATAAATAAAAAAAAAACATTACTTGACACAAAATAAAGTAAAAAATAAAATAAAAACTAATTTAAGAGCTGAAATATATATATATATATATATATATATATATATATATATATCTATATATATATATAGATAGATAGATAGATAGATAGATAGATATTTTTTTAGCTAGTTGCCTATTAAAAAAATTAAAAAAAAAGTACTAAATACAAAAAGTACTTCATGCACATTTATCCAAAGTGAATTAAAAAGAGGGGAAAAAAGCAATTTAGTCACAGAAACAACAATATTCATAATATATAATGACAGGTTCATTAGAAAATTACATAAAATGACAAAAACACAAAACAAAACTGCTGAAGCATTTAAAAGAAAATACACAAATAAAATCTAATTCAAGATATTAACAATCTATAATAGCATGTACAGTACGTGATACTAAAATAACACTGCTGATCTTCGTTCAATAACCTAATGTAAATGTAAATAACCAGTAAGTGAACGCTGGGAGAAGGACTTGTGCACGTGAGATGGCTTTGCTGATTACTTTGCTGACTCGAGCCGTGGACTTTGACCTGTTGACTGCTCGCTGGAAGCGATTGTAATCAAGCAGACAAGACACCTAGCTGAAGTCCTTGCTTGTCACTTCTCTCCACATTGACACTTGGCCTACAGTCTCAAGTACATGAATGATGAACTGATGAGGGGGGAAATACTGTATGTAATTATGTAATTTAATCATGAGAAATAAGTACATTTGTGGTGAAAGGTTTGCTATTCATTGAAGTGTAAATATGTTTGATCAAGGCTGTATATTTGTTAAATTGCCATTATTATGTACAGTTGAGGTCAACGTTTACATACACCTTGAAGAATCTGCAAAATCATTATGCATGTTATTATTTAATAAATTCAACTTCTCTCTCTCTCTCTCTCTCTCTCTCTCTCTCTCTCGTGGACTATATGTAAAGTCTTTTAAATGAAATATCTATTTAGGTCAGTACTAAAAAAAAAAAAAAAACGTATTTTGTACGATCCCTTTTATTTAGGTAAAATAATTAACATATGTAAACTTTTGACCTCAACTGTATGTTTTGAAGGCAGTTTGAGGCTGGTTTTTATTTGATTTAGAATTGTCCTCCTGCACATGGTTTTGTGAGTATTCATCAGTGGGCCGGGGGTGTGTGTATTTGGCCACTCACCACCCATTGCCACAGAATGTGGGTCATGTTGATGAGGATTTCCCTCCACTCCACTGAGAGACGCTTCGAAGCAGGTGCACTGATGTGCTTTTAATAGTGTTTCACAAAATCTCATCCAGCAGGAGGCCTTAATGTCCAGTCACATGATCAAAACGGGTTGTGAGGTCTTTACTGTGTTACTGAACTAAATACAGTACTTTTAAATGTACAATTAAATTGTAGTATACTGTATGAATTCATATACTGTATGTCACTGTCTATTTGTAGTAGTTTTTATTTTTTTATATATGTTCATATCTTTTTATTATATTTTTAATTATTTTATTTAAGTTTTTTATTACAGTATTTAAGTTGAGAAGTGAGAAATGTGTGTGTATATATATACACACACACACAACGTAAATGTTTTTACTTTTAAAAGTTTACAATTTTAGTTTCAGCTTTAGTTTTAATTAGCTATAATTAAATAGTTTACCCTGGTTGTCATATTGTTGCACATTTAATTTAGCAAATCAGATCATATGAGTCAAGAAAGAGATAATAAAAATATATTAAATATTGTTTTTATATCATTCATATTTATATAATTTTTCTAAATATTATAATTATAATTATAATTATTATTATGTTATTATAATATAACAATATAATGTGTCACACTGTAAATATATATGATTAAGTCAACCAAATTGTACTCTCCTTGATGTTTTATATGAAAAATTGAATGAGTTTTTGTCCAACCGTATGCATATTTTTCAAAAGAACAATAACAATTACATTTCTTTTTTTTATCCAACCTTTTGGGTTCCCTATAATGTAATATTTATATAAGGTTTAAAAATTTTTTTAAATCCTATACAGAGACAAATATATATTTCTTTGATGTTACTTATGATGTATTGCATGCTGGGATACATTACCTGTGAAGTGTGCTCTGCTATGTAGCTCACATTTCAGAGTATTCCATGTGTACACAACAAAAAAGTCAGTAAAACAATGATTACTGAAGCACATTTTACAGATTTAAAGAAAAAAAAAATCAGCCTTTCTACTCCAAAATGCCATATTTAAATACTTGAACTTAATGTGATTTATTTATTTTTTATTCTTTTTTGTATTATTTATTATTTATTTACTTACCATTTCTGAGTGAACATAGTTTCTACACCAGTTCTAATTCAGTGTACACACTGCATACTACAGAAATAGCTAGTATGCTATTCAAAGCTCAGCCTTACAGTAGGAGAATGGAAGACACAGAGAGAAGTCATTCTTTTCCATTCACCACCTCTGCGTCCCTATTCTCATGTATTCGTAACCATCCGAGCACATCTGAGGAACGAGATGGCCATGGCTGCTTAACATTTTATAGCTCTCCAATTTGTCACGTCTTGACGACCCTCTCGTGCCACGTGAACCCAACTCAGTCCAAAACCTATAAGCAGGCATCATTTTAAAAAGACTGCCCCTAAACTATAATGTCAACGAAGATGCATTCCTTATGTCCAACTGCTTACTTTCCTACTACAAAAAAACTTGTATTATGCCTAAATTTATAGTCTAGTAACAGTTGGCAAAAGATACCCAGATGACTTGTGAACCTTAAAAATAAATAAATAAACTTATGCATACTTTTAAACTGAGTATTTATAACAGAAATAATATACTTAAGTGCAATCTGATTGTTGCGTGTTATTTCCAGTTAAATGTATAATAGGTTATATTAAATACATTTAGCTGAACTTAAGAGTGCTTTTTGAAAAACTTACACAGCACAGCTTTATATGTAATTTCATAATTATTGAATTATATGAGCGTCATAATCCAAGTAATACGAAACTCCAGCCCATCAATGAACATCTTGTGAAGTTTGTAAGAAACAAATGCATTATCATGATGTTTTTAACTTCAAAACCCCTGGCTTCTGGCTAAAATACAAGTCCATAATCCATCATAATGCCTCCTCCAGTGAAAAAGTTGTCTCATCTGAATCAGGAGAGAAATATGCACCGATAAAGCACTGATTACAAGCGAAAAAAAAAAAAAAAAAAAAAAAAAAAAATATATATATATATATATATATATATATATATATATATATATATATATATATATATATATATATATATAGGCAATAGAGGAGGCAATAGGAGATGGACTTTTTCACTGGATTATGTTTAATTTTTATTTTTATTTTTTTGGCCAGATGTGATATAAAATATCTTAATGATGGATCTGTTCCTCAAACACGCAGCTTTTCACTTCACATTAACTGGTGGACTGGAGTGCTGTGGATTACTTGTGGATTATTGTGATGTTTTTATCAGCTGTTTGGACTCTCATTATGATGGCACCCATTCACTTAGACTCTACACTGTAGAGGATACATTGGTGAGCAAGTTTTGCAACGCTTCATTTCTCCAAATGTAGAAACATGTAGAAATGTAGAAAGCCTGAGTGTGAGTAAATTTTCAGCAAATTTTCAGTTTTGGCTGAACTATTCCTTTAAGTGTCCAAAAGCGTTACATTAAAGTAAGCTATATAATTAGACTGGATGCTCTGTTTGAGGAAACATTGCAAATCTCACGATCAAAAGCATTTTGAATTCTGCAGTCTTCACTCCATGAACTTAAGCGTCTATAAATTGTCAGTAAGAATTACGCATGTTATTGTTCATTGATTTAAATACAGAAGGCAGGGTGTCCCCTTTAGCTCCCTGGCTGACCAACATCAAGCAAATCTAGGATTAGTGTTAACCTACTTCTGAATAATTCAACTACTGGAGTTGAGGTAAACTCATGTCAATTATTCACTTGGGTGACTTAGAGGTGACATGGTGTTTCCTGACCTGTACAGGATCTCATGATGAGCCCTGTTTTGACGTGCGTGTGGTCTCTTAAGGGAATTTAAGCTGAATGTGATGCCCTACATCATTTCTGCAATGCAAATCGGTTTATTTTCATTCAGAAGAAAAAATAAATAAAAAATCTCCTCATATAGATCTACAATCAAAGGCTCAAAGAAAAATGAACTCTCTCGATAATCCAATACAGGTAAACAAAGTTTAATGCATTTACGTCTGTCAGGCAACAGGAGAGGAAACCAAGGAGCATCTTCTATGTAGGAAAACTGACATTTGAATGCACAGCGCCATCATGAGGAGAGTCTTAAATCATGTGCTACATGTGGTATGTCAATTGTTGTTTTTTAATGTCTAATGACCGTCAGCATGAAGAACTAGCCACTTAAGGCCCGGTTCACACCAAGGATGACAACTATAACGACAACTGCAAAGTTTTAATGAGTGAATGATTATTTAATGATACAGAGGAACGATAACATTTGAATCACTGTATACAGATTTTTATTTGTATTTTTTTCTAGCTGATGAATGATAATAGCATCGACAGCCAATCAGAAGATGTCTTTAAAGAGCTCGAGCATTTAAAGCGACAGACAACAAAAAGGCAGCGTGAGCATAAACAGTACATTATTATGCATTGGCGTGTGAATGCTAATTTAATTATCTAGGGATGGGCAGTCCCTCAGATATATGTATTTAAAATATGCAATTGAAATACATTGGAAATACAAAATGCTATTTTGTATGATAAAGCCTTTGTGCAAAAAGAACTTAAATGCAAAATACATTTGATTTTTTTTTCAGTGTTTTTATGTGTATTTTAAATAAATGTGTATGTATTTGCCCATTTCTGTATTATTATATCTCTAATTATCATTATAGTTATCATTTTGGTGTGAACAGGCCAATATTATGTCTTACCTTAGTTTGTCTTAAGTGCAATTTCGGGAGCAAGTAAAGTTATTTTATTTATTAATTTATTCACTGTCCAAACTCACAAGACTTTCCGGTTACTCTGCAAAACACAAATTAAAATATTTTCATTGAAAACTGAAAGGTTTCTGTCCATCCACTGAAGGTCCAGGTAACCAGAAAATCTAATGAGGAAGCCATAAAATGAATTCGTATTAAAGGACACATTTTTACAAAGTTTGCTAAGCGAAATTCAATTAGGGATGGGAAGATTGGATCATTTTGAACAAATCTCTTTCGTTCTAGTTAATTTTTTTTAAGTATTTTTTTTTCCATTTAAACAAAATAGAAATAAATAAAATGTTATCATTTTCAGTACATGTTCGCACACAAAATCATACATCATAAAATCATAATCATATCACAAAATCAAATCATACAAAATCTTTGATTGTATTCCAAAATTGAAACCAATTTTAATGAAGCAAAAGATGAATTATTAAATTAAAACAAATGATTAGTTCACTTTCCAAGTCTTTTGTTTATTTGTCACATGACAGACGCAATGAATGAATCGACCCATGAACAGCAGAGGAAGAATCCGGAACCGAGTCTTGTCTTTTTTTTTTTTTTTTTTTTTTTTTTTTTGGTCTAGACTGGTTAGCATAACAATTATTAAAAAAATCTGTAAGAAAAAGAAAAGAAACAGAAAGTACCCCCGAAGCAATCTAAAATAGTCCGAATATAAACACTTATTATAGGTGCACCTAGTGATTCAGTACTAGCCAAAAACACGGTTTGCAAAATGGATTCATGGTGTACTCGCTCATTATATACATTTTTCTACATTTTGAACACAAACAAAGTTACGGACCGCAGCTCTGATTGGTTGTTTTTTACCGGGAGTGATGGAGTTTCTGCAAATGGCAATAGGACACTGGGAGGAGCCAGAGGAGCTTGATTTTTTCACAGATTATCTGTCTCATATTCTACTGTCAGGACATAATGACAGGTTTAACAAATATGTAAAAAATATATTTTTTTACAAAAGTTCCCTACAGCACCTTTAAATGTAAGCGTCATGTTGCAAATTGCAACTGTGCACACGTGTGTCTCCTCGGGTGATGACACTACAGAGAGGATTGTCAGCCTGCTGAAGCAATATGGAAATAGTATTGATTTAAAAAAACAAAACAAAAAAAAAAGCATTTCAACCTTGATTCATTTCATTTAAATAATTATAATTGATGTTTAATTATTATTCATTTGGCATAACTTTATCAACTGCATGCAAATATACTTTTTAATCTCTTTACACAAATGTGTGTGGCCCACAGACAGGTAAAAACAGACCGGGAAGCAAAAAAGGGCAAAGGTGTGTAACTGTTTGATTTTACAAGAATGAATTCATCTTTTTGAGCTCTTTTAAAATTGCAAGATGATTTTTTCACATGCAAGGCCATGAGTTTTATATGATGTATTTCACATTGTTTATTTTTCCCTTCAGGTTCACTTGTTAGTACTCGTCAGAGTACTAACCTCTTTTTAGAATTAAATGGTCCATATTTTTTCATATATGAAATGAGCAATTGAGTACTGCCGTGCCCAGTATAGTTTTCATCTTTAATATTCTTAATTAACAGCCTGCTCGCAAAGTCTGCATCCTATTGTAACAGATTCATAAAACAATCCAGACGGAAATATGTTGCACTGACAGGTAACTTGTGTCTCATTTACTAATTATTCTGGGGATTATTTTTATTTATTTATATTTTAATGCACAGGGTAACTTTAAAAAAAATAATAATAATAATAAAAAGAAAAAATGTTTTTGCCTAATTCACAATTGTACATACTCAAATATGTTCTTAACCTTATTCTAAAGTAATATTGCATTAGGAGTATTCCAAATGAATGACTGCATGTCTGAGGTTAGTTATTTGCATAAAACAATCTCCATATCAGGCCTTTCTGCACCTTACCTTTCCTTTACAGGATATTTGTCTCTAAAGATGCTATCATGTGAAAGATGAGCAGCAAGCTCCTCAAACAATGCCAAGTGTGTCGTCCTCAATCCCAACACCATTAATATGACCCAGGCTACAGATGTGTTATTAGCCAGGTGTACATATGCATATTTGCATTTTTGTGCAGAGGAACCTACAGGATACCCCTGTATTTGGTGACATTTATTTAACTATTTAAAAATATTTATGCATAAATCTCATCTTGACACATTTATAAGGCCACCCAGAGTATGTGATTTGTGTGTACAGTTCATGCAGTTTCAGTTCAGTTCCTACAGTACATTTTGTTCGTAAATGTAAAACTTTAAATGTAAAGATTTTAGAATGAAAGCCATCGATGGATCATTACATGTTTGTGAAAACATCCTGCAGATTTTCCTCACCACCAGGAACAGACTTCTGAACCAGAGTCTACGCTGAAGATATTCTGTGACACTTTAGGCTAAACCATGGGAAACTGAACATGTTTATCGAGGCCTCACGCTGTCTGTAAGCTCTTTTCAGAAACAATATTTACGCTAAATAACATTACACTTTGGTATAAAATGTAAAACATGAATCCCAGCTATCGTGTTATTTAGCTAGATCAGGTTGAGCATCTCCTTGCATATGATGGCGTTTATAAAAGGTCATTTGTCATGCTTTTTAACTGAGGCGGTGGCATCTGTTGTAGGACCAGCAGATGTTTGTTCTGATGCTAGTAGATGATGCATCATAAGACTGCATGTTGGAGGCACCGTTTTGATGTGCTCTGTTTTGTGGCTTTGTGTTCAAATCGTTTAGTAAAATCACATTGGTGTCATTTGAAAAGATAATGTCTTTATAAATGGTTGCTATGACATAATGGCAGCATTTGTTAGTGAATGGTAGAAGTGGCGTCTGGAACTGTATTAGCCACCCTTGACATTTCAGTGCGTCCTGGATAAACACATTGTGCATTGAGCACCATTGCCAATCGATCTCAACTGATTCCTGGAGTTTGAAGTCAGAGCTGGATCTAAACAGGTCCTGTGATCTAACCACCTATTTAATAGTCAGCTGTGGCCATACAACACACACACACACACACACACACACGCACACACACACACACACACACACACAGGGGCCCTATATATTCTGAACGGATTCAAAATCTGCTTTTAAACTAGCTCAAAATAAATAAATGCAAAATCATATATATATATATATATATATATATATATATATATATATATATATATATATATATATATATATATATATATATATATATATATATATTTACGCGCACACACACACACACAGGCAGCGGTATATTTTCATGTATAAGAGTCCATTTTAATTGTGTGAGAAGAATATTAAGGAAACGACACAATTAAACAAGTGGCTCTTTTATTTTTATAATACTTAATGTTCAAATGATTAAAACCGGAACAGTTGACATCATAACTGAGATTAATATGTATTAATGTGTTTTCATTTTTCCACAAAACTATATAATGTGTTTTTCTTACTGTTACTACTGTTGATAAAAATAATAGAATGAAGCAGTACTATTATAAAACCTGGTAAATGTAAATGTTTAAAAAACATTTATAATAATAATAATATAAAATAATATTTTAATATGTTAACTTTGATATGTTTTTTTTTTTTTTATATATATATCATCTACAATTCACTTGTTGTATGTTATTATATGCATTTTAGTATTAAGCTATAAAAAAAAAAACAATGAAACTTTTCCATCTTAAGTAGAACAGAACAAATGATCAAGTCTGTGATGAGTAACATTAACCATCTCACATTGCTTGCAGGTTTTTAATTTCTTTTCACGTCAGTCACGTGTTGCTGTAAAGTGTGTTGCACCTCTATCTTGCGTCTTCTCCACTTGCTCTCTGCTGTCTCTAGTGAAATCAGGAGTGTGTAGAGGTTTGGGAGGGTCTGTGCCATGGAGGGACTTGGCGGTAAAGCACCAGAGACGTGACCGTTCAGATTAGAGGAGGCCATGTGTCTCTCAGCCAGCTCACTGCGTCTGTGCTGCTCTTTGTGAACTTGCGCAGGTATGAAACTGATCAGACTCAGCATTCTTTGCAAAAGATAGAAGAGAGTTATGATTTAAAAATTCCACAATAGTAACAGTAACAGTAGATTTTTTTTTTTACTGTGTGCTTACATGTCTCCAAGGGCTTTCCTCATTGAGGACAGTACAATTCTGAGTATGAAGATCATGAAAAGTTTAATACCATGCCAGAGCCAATATGCCACATTCATAGCATTAGCGATCCATTTATGATACCTGTGAAGCAACAAATCATCAGTGCTTATGAGCAGCATTAAAATTATTAATTTTAATTAAAGAAAATAATAAAAGGACCCACTTTATATTAAGTGGCCTTAACTACTATGTACTTACATTTTAATTAATAATTTAGTACAATGTACTTATTGTGTACATACATGTTTTTACATTGTACTTATATTAAAAAAACTACATGTAATTACATCTGTATTTAATTTCTGTAATTACATTTATAATTACACTGTTGACCCATACTTTACACCTTAACCCACCCTTAAACTTACCCATACCTCCAACCCTCTCCCTAACCTTACCCCTATCCCACCTCAATAGCAGCAAAAGTGTTTTACAATACAATATGAACACAATAAGTACATTGTACTTATTTCTTTATGCAAGTACATAGTAGTTAAGGTCACCTAATATAAAGTGGGACCAATAAAACAAATATTTATTAAAATACATGTATTTATTATGTAGCCCCACCCCTTTTCAGCACTAGGCTTGTTGTATTCTGGGCCCTATCATACCCCCAGTGCAACGTGATACCAGGCACGATGCAAGTATTTTTTGATAGTTTCAGCCCGGCAGGGTTATCATTTTCACGTCCAGCACCATGTTGTTTAAATAGCAAATGCACATGCGCCCGTCTGTTCATCCATGGGTGTGCTGATCTCGAAAGAAGGTGTGTTCAGGCACATTGTCACGTTGCTATTTTGAGGCAACTAAAAACTATTGCGCCAGTGACCAACTAAAACCTAGTCTAAACTAAAGTCAATGGTATAGTCAATATTTTTTTTTTTTGTTGTTGTTAAAAGGGCACGTTAGTAATATGCACCCATAGATGGGTGTGCAATGCAATTTACACTCTGTATTACACACACAGCACAAAAGCACACAAACTGATGAAAGGGTTACAGTGTAAAAGATTATTGTGCCCTGTAGATGGTCTGCTTGAGCGCTTTAACCTCACGCATGAGAAGATCCATTTTCTCTCTGGAGAAGTGTTCAGTCTTTGCTCTTGCAAATTCCACCATGCAAATTGTGAATTCTCTATGGTGCGAGTGCAAAAAAAGGGAATGGGAGATGAGATTCTGATTGTTTTACTACATGTCACACCCAAAACACCCCAATGACTCATTAAGAGAATAGGTACAATCATTTTGGACCATGCGTCTGGAGTACTGACCGTTTTTCTTGTTGTTAAACTAGCAAAAGTGGTTTCAGACATGCCCTAAGTGCAACCGCGCCATGCATTTCCATTCAATTAGATCATTAAAATAGGGCCCTCTGTGTTACAGTTTATATTTTTCACAGCGTGAAGTAAAGGTTGTATGAATTTATTAATGAACTGCTCATTGAGATAAGATAAGAGAACGAGTGTTGTGTTACATGCTCATGCAGCTGCACAAACCAGTGGCGCTTCAACCCACCCAAAAGGGGTGGAGGTGACTGCTATGTAAGTTAACTCTGCGCACCATTTCATCAGAATCTTTCGACTGATAACGACAATCATTAGCCGTGTTTCCACTGTCAGGCCAAAAGCAGGCGTGCTAGTGCGTGCCAGGGCCAGTCGTGTTTCCACTGTCACTTCTGGTGCTTGATCGTGCCTCGTCATGGCTTCTTCGGGGCCAACAGCCCGGGTTTTTTGACCCGACGAAAACCTTGGGCCAATGCGGGCCAGCTGGGGCTAGAGGAGGGGTTCTGAACAAAGGCAGAGTTTTTTCATGCATCTGGAGAGCGTCAGTGCCGCAGAGCATTTCAGAAAGTTAAGCTTTAACACCAGCATTAAAGACAGCATTCGTCCCGGTGAGCACAGCTTCTGCTTGGACACTGCCCAGACAGTGGAGTGCACTCGCTGTGCCCATTTGCATCATGCAGGGTGACAACATCACCTGGAAATGTACTCAGATAGATGCCGAATGACCACATGGGAAAGCATATAGCTATCTTCCGCTGCTGGGGCTTTTTCTCATGGTGGCAAGCAGCAGGCTGAGCTTCTTGCTTCGGCTTTTTGAGGGTCCAGCGAGGAGATGATCTTCATTGCTGAATGAGAACAATTCTGATGAAATGACGCTCAGAGCCGACTTATATAGCAGTCAGCTCCCCTTTTGGTGGGTTAAAGCGCCATTGGCTCTCACAGCTACAAGAATGTGTACAAATGAGGCTTCGATATCAGAGTAAGCAGGAGTTTACCCCATAAACGTGTCATGCAATGAAGAGACAGTTAAAAAGCAAACAGAATTTCAAAGACAGAATTACAAAGATGGCTGTGTGCTTGTTTCTCTGAAACAAAGTAAATAGTGTTCACTAACAATTTCATGGACATTGAATGGCTTTACTGAAGTAAATGCAACGTTATAGGTGACATATTGTTTACAAGCTGTTTCATTGACGTCTTTCCACAGTTGAAACACTGATTGAGTGATTACTTTCAACACACCTTATGATTTTCATTCTTATTATATATATATATATATATATATATATATATATATATATATATATATATATATATATATATATATATATATAGTGCTGTATCTACAAGTAAAGCAGAAGAGATCATCGATTCACATGCCAGTGCTACTTGAACTGATGCACTATAGCTAAAGAGCACCAAAACCAGATTGATTGTTTAATAAAGTCACTAAACATTATTCTAAATAAACCATAATTAGATCAGTACCTGTCCCATAAGGTTGTGGCACTCCAGATTGGCAGTGTGAACAATAAGAGCAGGTATGAGAGAGTCCGTTGAGGTAAAGAGACGTTTGAATTACTCACGATCTCCAGCTGCCCCACGATATTACACAACAGCACTAAAACAGAATAGGAGACTCTTACACTTCTGTATCAAATCCTCCATAATCAGAAAAGGAAATGGGACACTACAGTACCTTCCTGAACCTCTACTGGTGAGTTCTTATGTACTGCCCGCTCCTGAAGGGATGGACTCAAAGATGAATAAACTCCATTGACGGTCTTCTGTTCAGGGTGTTCAGGGCAGTCCTGCTGGGATTCCTCTTCTTCAGCACGATCAGTCTGTGTCAGCATCCAGTGATCTGAGCTCACCGAATCATCAGATGCATCAGACTCCTTTCTCCGTTCAGGATACAGTGGCAGCGCATCTGTCGAGGTGTGAGAGACAGTATTAATGACAGCGCTGCTTAAAACAAGTGGACAGAACTAAAACATGCCGACTGGTCAAGACAGCGCTCAAACTGGGCTATGATACACAATATAGCAAAAGACAAAAGTGCCTGTCCAAATAGCTAATAACAATTATGACTATTTCCATTTAGAATAGGTCTCACGTTACATTGCTTAAATAATATTTGTCGAAACAATGTTATGTCAGTAGTATTCATTATACCATTCACAACTTTGGGTGGCAAGACTTTTTAATATATATATATATATATATATATATAGTATATTTATTTGTATACGTCACTTATGTTCACCAAGGCTGTATTTATTGGATAAAAAAAAAAACAAAACATAGTAATACAGTGAAATATTATTACGGTACAATGCACGGTACAATCCATCTAAAATGATAACCCTTTACATATGTAAACTTTAGAAATATTTACAAATCCTCTATTCATTTTCATAGAGTTATTCCAGTTTGTTTTAAGATCAATGTGTCTGAGTATTGAACATTTCCAATCAGTCTTTCAAAATAGGGCAAAAGATTTATATGAATATGTTCATCTCTACAATAGTTTACATGAAAGGGTTTTAGTCATACGTTGACATTGTAAAACATCCAAAACAAAAAGTAAATGTATACATACCTAAATTTAAACGTATTAAAATAAGTACAATACATTTGGTAATACAGTCACTCACTGCTCTGCTGCAAGAAGTATACGGTATCTTGGTATCCACTGTAGAAAGCTTTCTTCAAATTCTGACAATCAACAATAAATGCAGTTAATGACAGAAATTTAGCTGACACAAATTATGTCATCATTTATTCACTCATATTACATTGTTAAGTTTCTCAACGTTGTAAATATGTGAGGAAATACTAATTCAGTCTTCATGTTTAATTAAATGTGGTACTTGCTGTTTATTTGTAATAATTTGTGAAATGTATTAGCCATTACTGTGTAAGAATAGTTTCAATAATTCATACACCTTTTTTGTTTCTTTGTTCTATTTATTTATTCAATGGGCCGAAATGAACAAAGTGTTCAAGCTGTTCAGTGTTTCCACACAGTGTTCATGGTTGTGTTTACTCTGAAAATAAAGAAAAAAAAGCAACATAGAAGTTTCTGTGTTAGGACACAGTTACAAAACTCACCCTCCAGTCTCGAGGGAACAAGGCGTCCACCAGCCTGATGAAGTTGGTGACAGAGCACTGGAAGGAGAGCTGCTGGATGATGGCATCGCACAGGATGGTGGAGGTATCGGATGGACAGATGTCCATGTGTCCAGCAAACGGGGAGATGGTGAGGGTGGGAGAGGAATCCTCTAAGGGCTGGATGTTTGTGAAACCTCCATCCATATAGTGCTGGCAAAGTACAGAGGTGATGAATGTATAGCTTATTCTGGGCTGTGTGTTGGTTTAGTGTATTTTTTTAGTGTTTTAGGCATGTTGTCACTAGGGTTGGGTACCGTTCATGTCCCAAGTATGTGCCCAGATGCATTCCCAGGTACCCAAATTTTGCACTGATTGATTTAATGTGAATCGGTATTCTGTAGTACTGACACAATTCTGTCCGTACTCTTAAAAGTACTGAGTTCGGTACCTGACCCTAGTTGTCACAGAGCACATGGTACACACAGTTTTACTCACCTCTCCTTTATACTGTGGTGGGATCACGCCAGAGTATACAGGGACGAAACAGCTACACAAAAGTGCCTTACAGAGGAAGGAAAGAGGACAATAAAAGAAAATGTGAAAGAGAAAGTAAAATCCAGTTTGACCTGTATTACAAAATGCGTTCTAAAGTTTCGTTGCCTTTGAATTCAATCTACTAAACTAATAAACTAAACTAATAAAGTTTATCTTCTTGTTGGTTAAAAATAACATAGGTGAATTAAGTATGGTTAACAAGTTGTAAAAAATAAAAACAATAAAAAAAAAACGCATAATAGATAAAACATCTAACTCTTGATATATGAGCTAATTAAACAATAATAACTAACGTGACAATAAATGAACAACTCACTGTTACCTATTACATAACCTTGCATAACCTTTTAATGTATTAAAAATGTAGAGACTACAATTTATAAACTATAAATAAACTAACAGTTTATGGTCGCACTTTATTTTACAGTACGTGTACTTACATGTACTTATGTAAGAAAGTTCTGGTAATACAAGGTAACTACATGCGTTAGGGTTAGGTTTAGGGGTGGGTTCAGGGTTAGTACCTAGTTATTACATAGTTATTGTAATTACTATAATAAGTACATAGTATGTACACGAGGAACAGGACTGTAAAATGAAATGCTACCCAGTTTATTTTAAAATGTTACCCTGAATGAATACCAAACTAAATCACAATACGTACTTTTATAAGGTCATCGCTGGAATGAAATTCTGACACGATGACGTTTTTTCCATCAGAGATGCGAGTCATGGAGATGTGCAGACGGCCGCTGGCCAGAGTGTGTGCGTTATCAGGCAGACAGCGCTGCAGTGTGACCTCCAGCCATCGGAAAATATCCACCGTGGGACTGAGAAGACCGAGCGGATGCTGTTTGATAAATCGTGCAAATTCCAGAAGCTGGTCCCGCACACGTCCTGTGAGAAGAAAAGGAGGATTTAATGACTACTGTCTCATTTAACAGTCAGTTATTAGCCATGATTCTTATATCCAAGTGACTTACAGAACATTAAACCCAGTACCAATCTGATGCTCTTTAAGTGGGATTTGAACCTACAACCTTCACAGTAAGTACAATACTAAATCCTAGTCCGTGAATGAAGGTCATGAATAGTATGATCTCAGATTACCTAGATTGGAGCCACAGACGACCGCTGCAGCGACGAGGGAACCAGCAGACGCACCATAGACTCTCGGAGCTCCGTGAAGGATCCACGCCGCGTTATCCAAAAGACTCTGCGCAGCACCGAGCTGGTATGTTGCTAGAAAGCCAGAACCACAGAAAGACACGGAGAGGTTGTCATTTTTAGACAGAAGGCATAACGGCGAAGACATGACTAGATCGATCTCCTCAGTGTCAGATGGTAGGAGTTCTTCAGCGCTCGAACAAACTTTAGATGAGGAGCATGAGTGCAACGTATAAAAACATGTGGTCACGGTGTTGTTAAACCAAAAAGAGTTTTCACAAAAAATAAAACAGAAGTCCCTCCTTCCCCTCTGGGACACCATGAATAATGTGAAACCCCTGAGGAGATCAAATTCTCAAATCAATTCCTCACTTCATGATGTCTAAAGTAGGCCTGTTATGTTTGTGTCTACACCCTTTCAAAGGGCATCGGAGGTAAATGTCTGCATTATTGTGGTCTTTAGAGCAGTCATATGCTTGACATTTAGTAAAATGTCTTAAAATGAGCACAGTCATGTCTAGATTATTATAGAGCTAGAATAATAGCTAAACCAATCATACAGTAGATTTCAAGTGCACACACATTAAGAGGAAGAACTGATCCCAGAAGGACTATGAATCACTAAAATTGAAACTTAAATTTATCAACTTCCTCTTCCAAAACTTGTGAAATTACCTACCATTCACACAGCTAGGGTTTATTTCCAGTGAGCAATAAACAAGTGATGTCACTTCCCCCAG
Source organism: Carassius gibelio (assembly GCF_023724105.1). Taxonomy (NCBI): domain Eukaryota; kingdom Metazoa; phylum Chordata; class Actinopteri; order Cypriniformes; family Cyprinidae; genus Carassius; species Carassius gibelio. The sequence continues at coordinate 6,749,508 of NC_068393.1, forward strand.
CTGAACGAATTGCTTTTAAGATACTGTTAAAAGTTCCCGTTTTGACTCAAAGGCCCCCCATTGGTCACAGCAACATTCAAAGGCCCCATGACTTTTACAGTTGTTCCTGATTTACGGGATAAGGATTAAGGATAATATATATATATATATATATATATATATATATATATATATATATATATATAGAATAAAACATTTTTTTACTCAGAATGTCTACATATGGATTGTATTAATTTAAATGACTGATTAATAAATGATTACTATAATTCAAACTTTTAAAATTAGATTAGAATTACATTTCTTAGTATAGGTTTTTAAAAGACAGTGGGAACCTTGGTTCTTTAAATAATAATAACAATAATAATTTAAAAAAATGTTGTAGAAGGGGTAAATTAAAAATAAGAAATATAAAATTTTTAGTTGTTTTGTCTTTAAATAATTTTAAGTCATTTTTGACATTTTCCCTTTGGAAATTTGCGGAGGCGGCCTTGTGGATCTGCATGTGCTTTGTATGGTGTTTCATTGCATTGACCCATTCATCAACATTTTTCTTATTATTTTATAATTATTATACACCTAGATTTTATCAAATAAAAATAAATATTTATACTTATTTGTTATAGATAATTATTTACAGTAAGAAAACTGCAAAAGGCCTAAAAAGAAACTGTAAAATATAATAAAATTTTATCAAATACAAAATGCATACATTTCAACCTAAAAATAAAAGAATAAAAAAATTATGTGTCAACTCCCTTCATACAGTTCATAACTGATTAATACATCCACATATTTCATTCTGTAGATTATTCGATTAATGGTAAAAATCAACAATGTAATGATGTTATATAGTATAGTATAATGCAGTACAGTTCATAAATCTGTAAAAATTAACATTGCACAGTTTTACAACCTGAGAGAAAATTTCCTATTACCTCCAATCATCAACTATGAGAATAAATCAGTATTGTTGTGTCAAATTAGTGTCATTCAGCGTTTAACACATACTAAACAGCAAACTACTGCACACTACTACCCTGAGTCAAAATCATGTGATGTGGCTTTAAACTGAGTGTCTCCTAAAATATTACTGAGTCTTGTGGTACTTCTGGGATATCAGCCATCTCTGGTGCTGCTGATGGCTTTTCACATTGAGCTGCATGGGACGTTCACTCTGACAGAAGATCAACTCTGTGTTTCCCATTCTAAAGAGTCAGGTTTATTCATTACTAAAGCTGGTCCTGGATCAGAATGTGAATGTTATGGGGTTGGTGATATGCTGAAGTTGTGTTCAGAGCCGGGGCTCATGGTAGCAGGAGTCGATACAGGTGATACTTCCAGAGCTTCTTCTCTGTAGTCTGGAGACGCAGGACTATCGGGAGACCCTGACGGTTCTCCACGCTCTGACCTGCCTTGCATGATTTCTTCAGGGGTCTTCAGAAACCTGCAGCACATGTAAAAGGAAACATGTTATCTGTTTCGGATGCAGAAAAGCTAGTTCATGCATTCATGATCTCTAGACTGGACTATTGTAATGCACTTCTAGGTGGTTGTCCTGCTTCGTCAATAAACAAGCTACAGGTAGTCCAAAATGCAGCAGCTAGAGTCCTTACGAGGTCAAGAAAATATGATCATATTACCCCAATTTTACAGTCTCTGCACTGGCTACCTATTAAGTTCCGGATCAGTTACAAATTATCATTACTTGCCTATAAGGCCCTAAATGGTTTAGCTCCAGCGTACCTAACTAGCCTTCTACCACGTTACAACCCATCACGCACCCTAAGGTCACAAAACGCTGGACTTTTGGTCGTTCCTAGGACAGCAAAATCCACTAAAGGAGGTAGAGCTTTCTCACATTTGGCTCCCAAACTCTGGAATAGCCTTCCTGATAATGTTCGGGGTTCAGACACACTCTCTCTGTTTAAATCTAGATTAAAAACACATCTCTTTCGCCAAGCATACGGATAATGCATCTCATAATTTGTGACTGCGGTTACATCTGATCAAATGTGCATTATTATTCTTTAGCTTGGGTTAAACTAATTAATTTTACTTGGTTGGAACAGCAGCTACGCTAATTATATCTCTATTTGTTTCTCTGTTTTGGTAACTAGGATTAACAAATTTTGCTATAAGTTTGATTGCATCATATAATAATAGATTAATAATAGATTAATAGATTTTTCTGAAAATTTCTGTCATTTGCACATAAACTGACAGTCACCACTTATAAGCTACTACTAAATATTGTAGAAACTTAATTTTCTATAAAGCTGCTTTGTAACAATTTGTATCGTAAAAAGCGCTACACAAATAAACTTGAATTGACTTGAAAAACATATGATGATTGTACAACATCTGGGCCAATCCAGTATTTTCCATTTTGAGATCATAATGCCCAGTTTAACAGAATTAACAGTTTTAGCTTCATGGTTTACTGGATGACGATTAAGGATAAAAACAAAAAAACAAATATAATATTTTTTTACTCAAAATGTCTACCTGATAATTTTTTTTTCCAGCTTGGCATAACCAGGAAAAAAAAGAAAAAAGAAAAGAAAAAAAGTTTTTCCCCTTTGGAAATTTGTGGATCTGAATGTGCTTTGGATGTTGTTTCATTGCATTGACCCATTCATCAACATTATTCCAATTATTTTCTAATTATTGTACACCTAAATTTTATTAAATAAAAATAAATATTTCAACTTATAAACACATATTTTTTTATAGAGAACTATTTACTGTAAAAAAAAAAAACTGCAAAAGGCCTGAAAAGAAATGGTAATATATATATATATATGTATATATATATATATATATATATATATATATATATATATATATATATATATATATATATATATATATATATATAAAAATCATCAAATACAAATTGCATACATTTTAACCTAAAAAAAAGTTAATAACTAACTAATGAATTCACATATTTCATTCTGCAGATTATTCGATTAATGGTAAAAGTTGATAAATCTGTAAAATATACATATACATATATACACACACACACACACACACACACACACACACACACACACACACACACAGATGTACTTCAAATGCCTTTTGAGTGCCTCCACTCACCGGAAGAGCAGCCTCTGGCCTGTCTCTTTCTTGATAATGTTGAGCTTGTAGTAATGGCGTAATGCTCTGGACATTTTCTCATAGGTCATATTGGCCCTGTTCTGCAATAACAAACAAACAGACTCAATTATTATCAGTTGCACGTAAAGCAATGAAGACATGAGCTGGCGTGGTCTGCTGCAGCACCTTGTGGTTGCCCCAGAGTCGTGCCAGTCCGTTGGAATCCACCACTCTGAAGATCATGGCGTCTGGATCCTCCCAGCGAATGAAGGCCTCGTACCTGCTGTCCGACAGCAGCTGGTACACATAGTTCCATAAGAGTTTGCAGTCTAATGAAAAGCAGTGTTGGGAAGGGCACTTTGTTAATGTAATAGGTTACAGATTACCCTATTAAAAATACAATAGATAGTGTAACTATATAAATTACTTAAAGTGATGTAACTGATTATATTTGATTGCATGTTTGACTACTTGAACACATGTTTTCAACTGTTAATCAGTTAATCAAATCTCAGACAGGTTGTGGCAGGATTGATGTAGTTGGCAGAAGCGTGCTGCAAATTCAAGCAAGAGAAGCAATCAAATGCATCAGAAAAGCATCACTTTACATAACAGCCTTTAAATGGCAGGAGGCATTGTGCAGATCAAAAACTATCCAACGTATGCTTATTTTCATAAGTAACTGTAATTGAATTACACATGTTTCTCAGTAACTGTAACTGATTACTGTTACATCTATTTTGTAATTAAATAACCAGTTACTGCCCAACACTGAAGAAAAGACCAGTATTTTTTTTTTCTCTCCATTACCTATGGCTGGTATCATATATTATTTTGTTACCAGTTTTCTAAGTCTCAAACAAAATGCATGAGCACCTGCAATCTTCCCATTAGCCTCCGAGGTTTGTGTGGTGTTTGCAGGTCCTGTAGGTTTGTTGGACAGGTTGAGAGGCTCCTCTCTAGAGTTAACACTTAAAGGCTGTCTGGTTTTTTCTGGAGGCGTCTGTTGATTTTTTTCCTCAGGAGAATGATGAGAAAGCTCTGCAAAATATGAATAAAAGTAGAGCTATAGAATCTCAAGGGTCAAGGTCAAATTTGTACTTTAGTACTAAAACTCATCCATATCCTGTATCAGTGGTCTTCAGTCAGGGAGCCGGGATCATCTAGGGGCCTCAGTACACTTCCAACGAGTTTTAACATTAGATGTTTACACTTTTAACATTCTTAAACACAAATGTAAGCATATGTTTACAGAGTTCAGCACATGACATGCTGAAGAAAGATCATAGATACTGTGGCCACAAATTCGCTCCCATGACTTTGTGTCCATGTTGACCACATTAAACTAAAACCCATGGTTTAACTAAAACTAGGGAATTCATTCAATCATGGGATTCTTAATTCATGTACAATCTTTTACATTTCATGTGTGGGGCTCGAAAATAAAATATTTTACATTTTTATTAAATACTACAAACCCATTAAAATGAACGATGATCAATGATGAACCCCTAAAGACTTACAAAATAAGCATTCTCAGAAATGTTTTATATACATCTTCGTATCTGCATCTAATCCTGAATAGTTCACCCAAAACGTTTTGCTGGAAATTTACTAGTGCTCAGGCCAAGATGAGTTCACCAGAAGAGATTTTAATGTAGCATTTGCATATCACTTGCTCATCAAAACGAATCCATTGCAGTGAATGGGTGCCGTCAGAATAACCTACCCATAAGAAAGTCAATTTCACATCAAAGTCCACTGACATACTTGTTTAGAACAGTTTTGGACTGTTTTCACTTGAAAACAATGTTTGATCTGAATATTTCTCTCCTGATTCAGACATATTTAAATGTCTTACCCCAAAGTGATGGTTAGAAGTTTAAAACGTTTACACAGATCTGTTTCTTACAAACAAGCTTTTCACTTCACAAGTCATTAACTGATGGACTGGAGTGGTGTGGATTACTTGTGAATTATTGTGATGTTTTTATCAACTGTTTGGAATCTCATTCTGACGGCACCCATTCACTGCAGAGGATCCACTGGTGATGCAATGCTACATTTCTCCAAATCTGATAAAGAAACAAACTCATCTGCATCTTGGATAGCCCGAGGGTGAGTACGTTTTCAGCACATTTTTATTTTTGGGTGAACTATTCATTTAATAAAATGAGATCTATGCCCAGGGCTTTGATTTCATGACTTTTTGAGGTTTAAGTGCTGACCTCTGTGCATGCCATGTGAATGCTCAGGGTCAGCAGACAAAGGTTTCCTCTCCTGGCTCTGATCTGTGTTGCAGCTAGCTGTTAACACCCAGGAATTTGGATTCGCAGGACAAACAGGAACACTTCTGTTAGAGGGAACGTAAGGACCTGCAAGACCAATTATCAAATGCTATTTATAGCTTTAACCGCAAAACGACTGTACATTTTATTCATATAGAGTCAAGTCTTGAAAAATGGCAAATATGAATGAAATGCATTGTACAATATTGTCTGAATGGAGGTAGGTCTAATTTAGCCACACCTATTGGCAACAGCTCTATTTGCGTTACGACCAGGAAATTCCCTTCTGCATAAAGAAATGGATGTTATTTAACACCATGTTACACAAATGAAGCAGATCAGTGTGTTTCCCCTCAGAATCGTTTATAAAGGACTATACAATACTGATATAAAATGTTAAGTACGATATGCCAAATGTTTCCCTTTTCAAGAACTGGAGCAAAAACAGTGGCTCAGTTCCTTCAGCGGTGTGTTTGCTACAAGCTTCGGCAAGCCATTTCATTCATTCTCTGGCACTTGTTCAAATAGGAAGTCAGACATTTATCAAAATGCCCATAATAGAGGATTGCAAAAGAATAACCTGAAATAGGAAGAGTCCTCTTGGCTTGTCACTTAAAAATTATTTGGTAAAATTTTACAATAAGGTTCATTAGTAAACTAGTTAACATAAACTAAGCATTTGTTTGTTCATGTTAGTTAATTAAATAATGTTATTAACTAACATGCACTAATAGAACCTTATTGTAAAGTGTTACCAGAAATTGTGTATAAATATGCAAGTGGTCAAATAAGACGAGCATGACTGTTTAAACTGGATGGATTTGATTGCTTTTAAGACCTCAGCTGTACACTGAAGAACATATCACCTGTCGTCCCGTGCGAGACGGGCATCTGTTGTGACTGTGTGTTGGAGCTGGACAGCGGACTGAAGATGGCACATCTCCTCTGCTGCTTCACATGCTGAAGGAGTTCATACAGAACGTCACCTGTCACAGCAGTTAACAACAGTTATTATGAGAGGTGTGTACAAAACTGTTTGATATGTCTTATTCATTTCATAATCACACACCAGAGCTGGGGCAGCGGAGACGGAAGTCCTCTTTGGTGAGAAGACAAAGTGCCTTTCCGTTCATCTCAAATTTGTTGTGGTCCGCACGTCGCAGAGAATATTCCCTCTGAGCCCAACGCAGCCAGAGATTCACGTCCTCCTTATTCCACAAGGATGGATTGATCCCTGTACATTACAAGCAGAAAATATAGCATTAGTTCACTGAAAAAATGAAAACAGTGGCATTTACTCACCATCATGTCTTTCAAAAAATCTATATGATTTTTTTTATTTTATGGTAATGTTTTTTGAGAATTTTGGAGAATGATGAGGCTGCAGTGGATGTAGACAGTGTCTAGTGGCTCTAAATTTCTATAAAAGTTATAAAAACACCATGCAAGCGCATATATGTCTGACTTACTATATTGCATGTCATATAAAGCCCTTTAGGGAGGAACAGAGCAAAATTCAGGTCATAATTTGGTGAAAATCATCCCCTTCTTATGTGCATTCGCACGCATTCAAAACTGATGTGATGTAATGCAGGTAGCATATTTTCAAGTTTGTATGTAAATTGACAGTAGGTCTTGACTAAATAATTTCTGTCTGTTCCTTTCACAAAACTTTGTATGGCTTTGGACTATAGGTAGACTTATACATAAATATATGAAGACATGTTTACACTATGCTCAGTACATTTGTCCTTTAAAGCTGTTCTTGTAAATTATTTTATGTGGGAACATACGTAGTCTTCCAGGTAGCTTGCAGAGTTCATCAGGCACTGTCTCATACCCGGATGGAGGTTCATTTTGTGGGTCGTGCATAACCGGCGAGCAAACTTGGGGTTTGTTCCCATTACAACTCTGCTGAAGCATGGAAGGGAAAGCAGAAAGAAACATTTACTTCAATAAAAATCAAAGAGAAGTTTTCAGTGATGTATAATAATGCATTTATATGAATGAATCAGAAAATACAGAAACTTGACAATCGACTATTGCTGTATGAACACAAACTGAGATCTCAATGCACACAGCAAAAGTGAAAGTAAATTTGAGACACACAGTTTTTATTTTCAGTTTTGCACTGTTGCCTACATTTTAATGAAGTAAATTTGCAGAAAATCTGCACGTTTGACTTTTTTTTATTATGAAATCTGAGAGAGTTTACATACTAACAACGAAAAAAAGAAAGCTAGTCTAATACATTTGCTTAAGTGAGCAGTTTGATGTGATTTTCGTGTATTTAAAGTACTTTCCTTTCCTTGTGCGCATTAATAAAAGCACTGACTACTAATTTATATTCATAGAACCATACTCGTATTCGGTGGCGAGAAAGTGCTGTGTGTTTATCATGGATCTTACCTTTATCAAAGGTGGCGGTGAGGAGGCGTCACTCATGTTCTGTAGCTTTCAATACTTGACAAACCCTTCTAAATATTCGCTACAATATTAATACCGGATTATTATCAATAGCTGATCGATATATACTCCAAACACAGCATTTGGTGTCGCGTAAAGTCGTAGTTTGCACAGCAGAGTTTGCCTTTCTTATGCGAATCGCTGCAATTTTAAGAATCCTTCCGGGAAATGAAAACGAAAGAGAGGATCTGCCAGGGGCTGTGCACACAGATCGCTCAAACGCTGTAGGAAGAGATCGGTCCGGTTTGGGTTAAGACCGTCTGCTTTGCGGTTTCCCGATAGTCCAGAAAGATTAAATGTGTTTGAAAGAAGACGCACAGTGGCACAACTTTAAAAGTGTCAAATTAACAAAATATTGTAGGCTAAAAGCACTGGGATAAAATAAATAAATAAATAAATAAAATGGAAAAAGGTGGATTTGTTTATTGTTATGCGTATTAATTAAATACATTTCAGTTATCGGTTAGTAAAAATTTTCTGTTGAGGCGCATCTTTCGCAATACGTATGCAACCGTTTATTTGCATATATATATATATATATATATATATATATAATCCAGCGTCCCCATGGTGTAACAAGTAATATGGAAAAATGGATGGATAGCATATGTCTTATTCAGTAATAGAAATGAATAAATATATGAAACGAAACGAAGCAGATGATTTTGTCAAGTACGACATGTTCCTGGAGCAACATCTTCTGATGTTCCCAGATCAACATTTTTGTCCAAAAATATATACTTAACCCAATCCCTACCCCTAAACGTGATCCTACTCATAATTTATTCCAAAAATCATCGGGAAATGATAGCTGATTAACAAGGGAAGAGAAGCACCTAACTCTGGTTGTAAGCCTAAAAAGTTATATCTCAGTTCTGATTGGTTGATTGGAAGGATGTTGATCCAGGAACATGTTGTATTGGTGAAATCATGCTCATCATATATATACTTTAAGGGACAATGGCAAAAACATGAATACTTATAACAGACAATGAGGGTCACATGACATGAACAAACCAATGAGCAAACAGAACTGATAATCACATGACAAGACAATAAACCAATCAGAGCCTGATACAATGAACAAGAACCAATAGCATAAAGACAAGAGGGCAACGGAAGCATGACACAAACAGCATCAAACAATAACAGAATACTGTTATAGTTCCCTTTCAAGGGAACTTCGAACTGTGGGGAACACCTCATCGTGATCAGTGTCTGAAGCATAATTTGAAAAACCACCAACGAGTTTGCAGACGACAGCCTCTGACATCACTACTGTCACGACTATAAATAAGCGCCCAGAGGAGAACACGTCATTCTCATTTTCGTCTTCAGTGACGGTTTTGTTTGAAGCGTGCATCTGAGAAAACGACCACGGTAAGTGGCATCCACTAGCAAGCCGTTTAGACAGTGTGTACATCCGTGTCAGCATTATCTGACACCTGATGACACACACAGTCTTTGCATCTCTTGTTTGGGCGAAGAGCACGCTCACAATGTCCTTGAGGGGGCGATCTGCATGCATTGCGAGTATTTTTCTATGAAAAAGCTCCGCTCTCATCTGTCTCTCTTTTTGAGGAAGAGGCACAGCCATCTGCTTCCCGCGGTTCAGGACCCTCCACTGCTGAGGCATGGAGGATAAGGTGGATCTCGCTGAGGAGTTTAGAGAGGGACTTTCCCTTTCACGCTCTTCGGCGGCAGACGAGAGTGAACTTCAGGAACAAGATGTGTTGTCATTAACTCTCTCTGATACTGAAGTTAGTGCTCTGCTGGGTTCTGCCCAGGAAGAGCAGAAGATGTCTGAGGGTGGCAAAGAAGCTGAGGCTGAGCCTTCTAAATCCAATTTGGATTTGCCATGGAAGCGTGCCAGCAAAGTGAGGTCACCTCAATGAGCGTTATTTGTCTGATCATAGCCCTCCTGCCCAGGTGAGCCTTCCATTCTTGCCTGATTTACATGCAGACGTCGAAAATTAATGAAAGAGGCCATTTTCTTCTCGCATCCATCGGTTTCAGCATACGAGTTATGCCAACATCGAGGCGATGTGCAAAAACAGCTATGAGAGGATGCCCCCTGTATAAGAGACGCTGGCTAGCTATCTTTCTGTGGGGGAAACATCCTCTCATATATCTCCCTGTTTGCCATCTAAGCCCCTCCAGGATACATCCTGCTTAAATGGTAAATCATACGCAGCAGCAGGTCAGGCTGTAGCTTTGTTGCACATGATGGCAGTGCATCAGGCTTATCAGGCTGATCTGCTGAAGGACCTGGATAAAGGCGAGGGCCTTTCAGCTGATCAGGCAGCCGAGCTGTGCCGCACCACAGACCTCTCCCTCTGTGCTACCAAGCAGGCCGCATCCGCCATGGGTAGATCTATGGCAGCCATGGTGCTAATGGAGAGACATCTTCCTGGACATCTCATTCCCTTTGGTTGTTTTTAAATTCTGCTTTTGTCCTCCCCTGCCTAATTCCCCTGTAACCACCAGCTCTCCACCTGATTGAGGTAATGTGGGAAATTTCTTGAATAACAGTCTTGGACCTATGATGTTTTTGGCTGGTTCTATGTTCATAGCAACCACCTTACTGATGGTCCGGACTAAAAGGAGGTGCCCCTTGAGTGGGATCCAGTGCAGGAGGGTTGTTGAGTATGTAACCCTTTCTGTATACTCCTATGTGTATTACATTGCTGGTGGTTATGTGTATACTAACAAACTCTGTGAGTTTCCTTTACAGTGCTCAGTTGAGCTTGCCTCTCCCATGCGGTTCAGCATCTCTGCTATGCTTAGGAACCATAAGTACACACGCTAAGCTCTGTGTACTTTCTGAAATCAACGTAAGTGGTAAGTGTGCACGCAAGACTCTGCACACTTTTCTGAAATCCTGTACGGTAAGGGTTACCCCCTCAGCTTCGTTCCCTTTTCGAGATGGTTAGACCTTAGTTCCTTGGGCTCCATTCAGCCAGAGTGTATTTATTTATACACTTCAAGCAACACTTCCCTCAATGTGAGGGGCTATCTGGGTGATTCTCGTGGTAGTTTAGCAGCGCTCCCCTTTTCCAGGAAGGGTCACCTCTGAGTGTGCTACTCTGAATTTGGAGTTCTCCTCTCATATGAGAGTTCTCTGGTTTTTTTCTTCCACAGAGCACTCCAGCATTATTTCCACAGATCGAGTTTATGACCCTCAACCATATTGTTTGAGATGCACCATTCCATCTAGGAGCTGCTCAATTAGAGTGCAACGAGAGCCCCTCCTTAGAACAATATTTCAAAATCCATGTTATGGTAAGTGTGCATGTCAAGGCTTTGCCCAGTTTCTGAAATCCACACTGTGGTAAGTTTGCACGCTAGTGCCCTGCGTTCTTTCTAAAATCCTTTATAGTGAGGGCTACGCGTGGTTGCTTCGTGCCCTTTCTTGAGTTGGTAAAAGCCCATTCATCTTCTTTGGTGCCACATTTATGTATCCTCGGATACCTATCTTAACAAGGTGTTGCTACTAGGGATCTGTTGAGACCGCTCCTTCAGCAAGCTTATGCGAGAGCAAGCGGTAGCCCCTGTGTGACACCAAGACCTTGTATAAATACTGGGCTCTTAGCCATATCCCTTTAAAGGAATCCTTCCTGATTCCAAGCCTTGAGCTCTACCCCAGGCCTTGGCAAACCTGTTTGGCATGATGAGCCAAAAAAACAACAACAACTGTATCTCACAATAACTTATTCACCTAATTACGTAACACAATAGATTTTATGGATTTAAATCAGATGACTCCTCAGTGGGACACCTGACAGACAGTCCTTGGTTTGCAAACTATTTTTTAGGTCTGGCTTGTATTCAGTAATTCAGCTTTGGTCAGGTTAATGATGACATTCATTAAATTAGGAGTAGCATTAATAATAATATATCGGAAAGTATGAAGGTACAGAGGGAACTAATTTTGAAAGAGAGTGTTGGTTAGAAAAGTGCACATTGGATACAGATTTTACAATGTATAAACTGAATCAGGAAAAGACGAACTATCTTATGAAATGATAAAACATCTTTCACATGTATCTCTGAACATTATTTTAGAGCTTTTAATATGGGAGTTAGGAAAACTCTCTACCTCTCGGAAACATGGAGTGATAATTCCAATTAGAAAGCCTGGGAAGGATCATTCAAAAGTATAATATGAAGAAAGTAAATAGATAGGCTACATGTACAAAAGGAATAAATATTTAGAGATGTTTTGGCAGGCCCAGGGGTAGATTAGGTTGCAATCCCGACAGGCATCGAAAAGAGTATGCAATGATTAGACCTTGATTATAGCAGCATATTATATACAGTAGTTCAGTATCTATGTTAAAGAAAGTAAAGTGGTATTCAGTCTCAAGAACTAAGAACATGAAGTGGGGAGTTGCCTCCGGAGAAATAAGTTAACGATGGCATAGACCTAGGTGGTGTTCTGTAAGAGGGCATATAGAGACCTATCCAGTCAGAGATGCAAAAATTTTGGGAACATGGGCATATAAATTATTGTAGTTTTGGATGGAATGCCAATGCAGATGCTAAGAAGGTAGGAATTAATGATATCAAAATAAACTCAACGGTACCAGTAATTCCCAGTTGGCTGTTCTGAATGGCAATAGATCTCCAGATGCATTTTCAAATAAATTAAAAGGAAAGGTGGGTGTACGTCTAAAGAAATGGTAGTAAACTTTTTAAATAGTATTCAAATATGGATGTGTTGTTTTTCCTAAAAACTAAGAGATGTGGAAATCAATAACAGTTGATTAGAAGAATAAACTTTTTGTTTGTTGAAATTGCTGTTTAAGTATATATTCATTCATCGAGGGCTCACACTCCATCCCAGTAGGTGGCGGAAATGCACCTTAAGATGGTTTGCCAACCACCATTAAACATGCGACGAAGAAGACGTAATAAACTACAATACCCACGATGCACCGCGCGTCGGTCGCACAGTGACGTATGAACATTTCGCGGGCAGAATCAAAAGCACGCTGTTTACTACACATTCAGCAAGCAAAGCTCGGCAGTAACAACACCAGTAAGTGATGATGATAATAAGTTAAATGCCTCATATAATGATAGATTAAATAAGCTGTATTATGACAACTTTTTAGTTGAAAACATCTTGGCCAAACTGAGTTTGCAGTCTACATATTAATGATTAACGTTGGTCTGCTAATGAAGGCAAACGCGCCGTTATTTAATATGTAACTTATTGTGAACGTGATGTGTCAAAATAAAATGTATATTGTTCGCTTGATAGTGGTGTTTCGATCTTGCAGACAGTAGTTATGCAGAGAGTGAGTCGTCTGAAGCGGGAGCTGCATCTTCTGAGCACTGAACCTCCTCCAGGAGTCTCCTGCTGGCAGACCGAGGGACGGCTGGATCAACTACAAGCCCGTCAGTCTGTCCTCACACTTCATTCTGACCATATAAACAAATACATATGAAACACTGACAGCATGCCCTCTTCTGCACTGCTCCTGTTTGATATAGAGATTGTAGGAGGTGCAGACACTCCCTATGAAGGAGGCGTGTTCACACTGGAAATCAACATACCCGAGAGGTGAGACTAAATAATTAAGATTAAATAATCTAACTTTCATTATGTTGTTTTATTAAATAGATTTTTGACATGCGTTTGAAGGAATAGTTAACTTATAAATTTTCTGAAAATCCAATACCCCTTTTCCCCCAGCATGAACCGGGTGTTAGTTCAGAGCCAGTGCTAATTATAATAAAAATAATAAAAGTCCCGCCTCGAACACATCGGCCAAGAAAAATGACAATGGAGACCTTGGCGATTATATCGGTCGACCACTACTTTCCAATCACTCCCTTGGCACCCTGATGCCACACACTGACTGGTGTGTAAAGCGCCGATGCATCTCCAACAAGCCTTCAAAAATGGCGGTCAAAAGTTTCTGTTTGTCTTGTTGGTCACGGTAACCCGCCCCAGCCCCTGACGCAAGTGGTTCTTTCTTCTAGACCAGTAATGTTTTGGTGCTACTCACGAACCACTTTTCCTGGTTCGGAGCTGGTGCTTTGGGTGTGGAAAGACAAAGAACCGATTGAAGCTAGGCTCTGACTCTGAACCAGCACTCAAACTGCCTTGGTGCAAAAGGGGTACAAATTGTAGATGGGTTTGTTTGTTCATCAGAACAGATTTGGAGAAATGTAGCATTGCATCACTTGCTCACCAGTGGATCCTCTGCAGTGAATGGGTGCCGTCAGAATGAGAGTCCACACAGCTGATAAAAACATCACAATAATCCCCACCACTCCGGTCCATCAGTTCGTTTTGTTAAGTGAAAAACTACGTGTTTGTAAGGAACCGATCGATCATTAAAGATGTTTTTAACTTCACACCGTTGCTTCAGGTTAAAATACATGTCCTCCAGTCAAAATATTGCTTTCTCCAGTGAAAAAGTAGTTAAGTCTGAGTAAGGAGAGAAATGTACACATATCAAGCACTGATTACAAGCAGTCCAAATCATGTTGGTGGATTCTAATGAGAAAGACAAAAGGAGATGGACTTTTTCAGTGAAGGAAGTAGGATTGGGCCGATAGACGATGTTGTCGCCGATGGCTCCTAGACATCACGATGTTGCACCGCCCCGCCGATGTCATCGTCCTTCTCGATGTTACACTGTAGACAATGTCCTGTGCCAAATTTGTAGACATCAACCCAACACTAGGAGGAAGCAGTATTATTGGTTATAGACTCATTTTTTGGCCAGAAGCAAAGGTTTGAAGTCAAATGTCTCAGTTTGTCTGTAATGCTAAATTTCTTCAAATCTGTTTTGATGATGAAACAAACTCATCTGCAACTTGGATAACCCGAGGGTGAGTACATTCACAGCAAACTTTCATTTTTGTTAGAACTGTTCCTTCAGCACTTCTCTCATGTTTGAAGGTATCCCTTTGAGCCTCCAAAGATGCGTTTCCTGACACCCATCTATCACCCCAACATCGATAATGCAGGACGCATTTGTCTTGATGCTCTGAAGCTGCCACCAAAGGTAAAGGCTGAAAAAAATACAAATAATTGAACCCAATCCTACATCAATACATAGGATTAACTATCTTTTTAGAAAACATTTTTCCAAATATTATTATTATTATTTTTTTTTTTCAGTTTCTATTTTTGTTTTGAAGTAAGAGAATTGTAGTGATTAACTTAATGCTGTGATTGTAAACTAGTCAACTGTCAGATGTTGATAATATAGTTTTGTTTCAAAGGGAGCCTGGCGGCCAGCACTCAATATTTCAACAGTGCTCACCTCCATACAGTTACTGATGGCCGAACCCAACCCTGACGACCCACTCATGGCTGATATAGTGAGTTTTAGATGCGTTCCCTCCAGTTTTGATGGTTAAGTGTGGAACTTTTGGAATTGAAATCTGTTTCTTTGAACAGCCCTTCATAGCATTGTCTGAACCAGTGGCTTAATTTAGGTGTAGGATTAGCCATTTGTACAAACAATGATTTTATTTTGTGTCACTTTTACACTTCTGACTGTTAATTTGTGGAAGAATAAAAAATAAAAAGGTTAATTGTGACTTTTATTTCACAAATAAACTTGCAATAAATCTCACAATTGCGAGTTTGTATCTCGCAATAAAAAAATTAATAAATAAATGTGTGTGTGTATATATATATATATATATATATATATATATATATATATATATATATATATATATATATATATATATATATATATAATATAAAATAATCGCAATTGCAAGAAAGTCGGAATTGCAAGATATAATCTTGCATTTTTGAGAAAAAAAGACTGAATTGTGAAATAAAAAGTCACAATTACCTTTTTTTATAAGGTAATTATCAGTGCCGGAAACGAGCTTCCATAGATATTGCTCACACATTCCTCTTGAAAACTAATTTTCCTGACATACTTTCCAGTCCTCAGAATTTAAATACAACAAACCACTATATCTAGAGAAGGCAAAGAAATGGACAGCTGAACATGCAATTCAGAAGAACAAGGTAAGATTTGTGCTTTTTAGGACTGTCTTATATTTAAACTGTAGCAATAGCAAAGTCCAGTTTTCATTCACTGACATTACACACTCCCCAACACTAGGAGGAGCCAGTGTTCTTTCATTGCTTCAGTCTGATTGCACGCTTTCTCTTCTCTTGTGTTTAAAGGGTTGTGTGGAGACAGAAGAAAAGACTCCCGAGAATAAAAATAAGAAAACTGCGCACAAGAGAGAGGCACTTAGTGCACAGGAGAATTTAGAGCACACCAAGAAAGTGTGCATGTAGTAGGCCTGTATTTTACAAATGACTGATTTTAAGTATTATACAATTTATTTCTTTGTGGTAATAATTTTTTTTTCTTCTTGTATACAGTTGGTGATATGAATGTAATAAAATATATATTAACATTACACTACATTTGCATCTCCCTAAATTTTCTTAATACACATAGTATTTTATGAATAAAAGTCTTTTAAAGGGTATACCACTTTAAAATACAATGACACTGAAGTAATTAAGCGAAATTGCCATAAATGTTGTAAGCAAAAGTTGGAGAATTGTCTGAAAATGAATTCACTATTGTGAATATTATTTTGCAGTTGTAATGACAGTGGATAGCTGTGCATTTGTTTTTTTGTTTTTTGTTTTTGCCATAAAGCAATTAACCCTTTTCATTTGATTTTGTACCCATTAATGATTTAGAAACTATTTCAAGTAAAACAATAAAATAAAATAATAAAAATGATCTACAGTTATACAGACCATATACAACTGTCAGAATATAAAGTATAGTTATGGTAATATTAAGAAATAGCTAGGTACTGTGCTAGGTATTTGGGGTAGGTAAATAACCCCAGTGGGGGCTTTAGAATATTAGAATATGTCTTATTACTGTTTTTGTTATAACTATCAATGGATGATCACTTCCTACATTTTTATGCTGTGTGAAATTCTCATACGGTTCCTTATTTAACACCAGCAAAGTGTGTCGGAGTAGCAGAAGCCACACTACGCATTGACTGTTTTTAACTAGATGTTTATGTTAATTATACTTCTCGTATAGTTATAGAATCATAAATGTAATTGTGCTATTGCTATCTGTTGTTAGAAATTCATTCCCAGTTAGCATGCCTAGAAGAAAGTGTACATTGAAACTAAACCATCACAAGATCTGAAACCCTGAGTCTACTTTAAAAATAACATGAAGTTCTACCTGTACTGTATGACTTTACACTGGATTAAAACACAATAACTGGACCATGCCTCGCCTGGGGTGCACATTTCTGTACTGAATAGAACTGAATGGATTACACAGAAATTTCAAACACCTTTCTGTCAGTTCTTCTAAGGCTAAACCAAACCTTGAAGTTTTAAGTGAACTGAACTAACTTTAATTTCGTCTGTTGTTTTGTTTACTAGTTTTGTTTAGGGCAATTAATTTGTTGGTGTTTGTTTGCTGCTGCTTTTTCTTCTTCTTAACGCAATTCTCTATTTCTTTTAATAAGTAATGTTCTTAAAGTTTGTTTTGTTGTGTGCATAGAAATGCTGTCTGTCAAAGGGATAGGATATTAACTAGATGGTTGGTGACCAAGTTCTTTGAATGGCACAGTCATATTGTGGAGCAGAATGAAGTGAAATTGTGCAACATTATGCAACCAAAAATTCTTCAAAACATTTCAACAAAGTGCAACAGTAGGCTACAATTTATATGCTGGAAGCCTCTTGGTTCAACTAGGCTGCAGATTATGTTCCTCCCATCACATAAATTACCCATCAGGCCAATAGTTATTTAACACAGATGAAAAGATTTTTCTTAATAAAAATATGAAAACAAGAGAGTCACGGGAAGCACTATAGAGTAACCCAAGAAAATCTTGGAACATCTAAATGATGCTGATCTCATTTTATCCCGTTTATTTTGTGACAGGGTTTTGGGCTAGTTGTTGATGAAAATGTAGAAGTAGCTTACCTTTGAACATTTTTACACATTTATCTTCCTGAATTGTTCAGTAGTCTTCAAGACATGCATTTATGAAACTAATAACTTTATTAAATCATTCTTTGTCACATGTATACAGAAATATGAAAATATTTACATCCAGAAGTGTCTGTTGTACAAAGATCTTAAAATTTTCAATATAAAAATTACATTTTAATATACATTTAATATAAAAAGAATATAAATCAATAAGAAAAAAAAGGTATAGCATGCTAGATCAGAGGTAGTTATAGTTTACAATACAATAGCTAGCCTACTTTACAAACTGTAAAAGATCCTGACCAAGCTTTATAACAACCCAATAAAAACACTCATAGTTCTTCTTAATCTTCAGTTCATAGCGTCGACATGTTCAATATATCTTAATCCTGTGGACTTGACAAAAAAAAAAATAGCGTGAAGGTCAAACATAGTCTATGCAAGTACATGAATGCAAATGCTTCTAGTCATGCAAACTTGAGTTTAATGCAATGTTTAATTCTGAAACATGTTGCATCGCAAATTATTACCAAAACATTTGAAAATGTTTGTATTTTAACATTTTTTACATGTTTTGCATTCTCAGAGTTACTTTCATGGATTATGGTATGAATTAGGTTAATGTCGTCTATGGTGCATTTTTACTTCTGTCATGGTGGAGCAACAGTTTGAAGAAGTCAGTTAGTTAAAATGAGTTATTAACATGTTTATAGCCAGCTTCCTGTTACCATTAATGGAACAAACACTTGAAGGTACCTCTGTCACCCCTCAAGGTTTCTTACTGCTACAATGCATGTTAAATATATACATCATGAACTGGAGCTTACAGAGCGTTGACCAAGCCTTTGGAGTACTTGCAGAGAGTATGTTTCTGGCAATACGTTTTAGCTTATATGGTTTTTGTCATTGTTTTTCAATAGACTAAATATTATTTGATGATATGCATTTACCTTTTTTTATTTTATTATTATTATTATTTTAATTATTAATTCACTAGGGGAAAGTAAGCAAGTCATGACTTGCAAATAATTAAAGATACTTTGATATATACACACTTGGAAATGAATGCATAAAAGTTTGAGTACATAAGAATTGAACATTTTGTAAAGACATTTTTCACATTGAAATATTTAGATGCATAACTCCTTGTACATCAGCAAACATCCCTGTGATATATCCTAATTAAAGGAATGTCCCATGTTCAAAAGAATGAAATGCAATGCTCATGAGATGTGATACCACTGTTGGTGGATTGATTTCTGGTTTTGCATAACCAACAACATTTCTGTCATTGGATTTGTCTTTTTGTTATGGTCTTGTAGAAGCAGTGTGAATTAGAATTTTTATGCCAGTGCAGTACTCTGCTTCATAGACGTCCATTGTATGTACATAATGCATGACTTTTTGTTTAAATACAGTCAAAATATATAATTATTATTTTTTTCTGTGAAAATCAATATTCCATGGATGGGAATTATATTAAACCCAGAAGATTCCTTTAAATCTCATTACAAAACAAGTTACACAAACTGAATGAGGTTTGCTTTTGAATATTTTAAGATTGTTGCTTAAATTACTTAAGGGCCCACAAGATGCTTAGGCTTTCTTTCCTTTTCTTTAAGAATGCCGTAGCAGTTGGGACATTATGGTTATATATAGTCCCAACAGTTCATTGTTCACTAGCTCTGAAGGTTTTTAGGGGTCAGTTCATATTTGGGCTCATGACTAGTGCTAAAAGGGTCCTTAAACAGTTTAAGAGAAGAATTAAAAATGAGTTGAGAGATGCATGGAGTAGTAGACTCCAGAGAGGGAGCTTCCATTATGAGTGTCCAGTCCACTGCTCCTGAGGTCCTCTTGCTCTTTGAGTCCTGCTGTTGACCTGACCAGGTTTTCTGCAACATTATCCCTCTCTGTTGAGGGGTTCATCTGCATCTGGCATGGGATAAGAGGCACTGAGGGTGGGCTAGAAAAACGGGCAACTGTCTCGGAGTTTGGTGTCGATGAACTCTTGAACCCTGCATCTGCTTCAGGGGGAATAGACACCAAGGCTTGGGTGGAGTCATACGAGCTTTTCTCCGTGTCAACAGAGACAAAGGAATCCATGTTGCGGTCATGATGGAGGTGAGCTCTGCTCAAAAGCAGGCGTGCATCTTCACGGAAGTGCGGATTGAAAAGGAGGTAGAGCAAGGGGTTGATGCATGAAGGAAGAGGCAGAAGCACCAGGACGACTGATTTGACAACTTCCTCGCTCACAGGAAAGAGTCCCAGAAGGGAGGAGAAGGTGAGGAAGGCCACGGGGCAGTAGAGAAGGCAGTTGGTGAAGATGAGCCAGGCTACGTGCTTGATCATGGCGCAATCCCAGATGCTGTCAAACTCGCCCTTCATCAGGTCCAAGTACAGTTTGATATAAGTTCCGGTGATCACCAGGAAACACAGGGAGTTCATCATTATCAGAGCGACCATGAATCCCAAAGTGGAAGGTTCGCCGTCCGGCAGTGGTGATGGCATGCAGAGCGGGGTTGCCCCGTACTCCCCGACCCCAATTAGCGGCAAAGCGGCGACTGCCAACGAAAGTGCCAAGCACGCCACTGCGGCAGCTCGCACACTTCCAAGCGAAGGTGACTTTCCATAGGCTCGAGCGCACGACACGGACACGCTGCACTGCACTGCAGCTAAGGTCAGGAAGAGTATGGAGCCCTCCGAGGCTAGAACTGAAAGAAAGCCTGTCGCTTGGCAGCCTGCACCCATTTCCCATTGAGCGCCGTGCAGGGCAAACTCTACAAATGTCCGGGCATCAACCAATGCCAGGGTGCCGGTACACAGGCCTGTAAGCAGGTTGGCACCACTGATGGTGCCGATGATGAACTTAACAGGGGAGAGATAGCTGGGGGATGCAAAGACCGTGATGAGGAGAAGGCTGTTTCCCATCAGCGAGACCAAAGAGATGAGCCACATGCCAAACCGGACCACCCAACTGTCAAACAGGTTATCACATGGTTTAAATGGACCTGAAGGGGAGAAATGATAAAACAGAATTTAAGCAGAAAGAACACATCACCGTGAGACCTATTCACACCAAGACCGAATTTTAGTAAGGACAATGCACAACAAAATGTTATAGGCTACAAAATAATTTTAACAAAGTTTTAATTTGTGCAAATGAAGGACACTTTTTTTGTGAACTTTTTCAGAACATGTAAGATACTGGGGAGTACTAAATGGTTTCGGTCCCAAAAATCATCAGAGCATTATAAAATAACGCTAAAGTGAAGTGTTAGTGGATTTGGAGGAGCATGCATCGTTTTGGTGCGAAAACTGTTTGGAAATATGTCTTTCTTTGCCATGCTTGCTGTTTAGTTCCTTTGTACTTGATGTGAACAGGCCTTTACAGTCTTGATTGCACATGTATGACCTTGAGTTCAGATCTGCTGCTGGTTGAATTTACCTGGGATGGGGGTACACTGTATGCTGGTTTGCAGTTTGGACTCTTCAATAGCTAACTGGAATTCCTCTAAGTCAAGGTCATCTGCAAGTGAACACATGACAAGCATGAAACACCTTTGGTTTGTTCTTATACACCAGTACGATGAATCAGTCTTGAGTGTTCTTTAAGATGACATGATGCACTCAAGTCTGACAGAAGACGAATCACCATGTTATGGACATCTAGTCTGCTTGAACGGATTAATTTATCTAAGGGCTTTAGCGCCACTCAACACCTTTCACATCTCAGTTGCAACTTTCCATTTCAACTTCAGAGTGCAATCAATCATCTGGCTTTGATCGCATTCTGGTTTTGTTATTTTCCGATAAGCCAAATGGTATGTTTTGGACCATGAATTGTTAATGTTTATCTAATTTCCCATTGAATGTAATTACGGAGAGCTCCTTTCAAGTCTGAAACCTGATCAGATCACATCAAGGAATGCATTATTTCATCTGTCAAATACCTGCGGTTACTGTAAAGGCCCTGACATGTTTCTACTGTGCTAATTAAAGATGAAGAGACTGGCAGATAGAACAGAGCAGATAAAAATAGAAACAAACACACAGTGTGGAAAACCACTACAAGTGGTGCTTTTATGCTCTTTTTATGCTCCTTTTATATGATGGATGCGTTTGTGTAGGGTCAATGTTTTCATTTTTGGCTACAGGAACTCTGATAAAAGGTTTAGTGCACAAACTTGAGTGACTTAGAAACTTGCCCCAATAATTTCAACCTATTCAAACTGGTTAATCAAGCTTTTTAGGATTACAAGAAAGTTGAGGTGCGTTTGGTCAAGGTTGGAGCTAAACTCTGTAGGAAAGTGGACTGTCAGGGTCAGGGTTGAGATCCCCTGAATTATTTGGTACTCTAAGGTAAACCATCTGTCCAATGTTTGGACCAGGGGTGTCCAATCTTAGCTTTAGAGGGCCACTGCCCTTCAGAGTTTATCTCCAGCTTGCCTCAGCACACTTGCCTTGAAGTTTCTAATATGCTGAGCAAGAGCTTGATTAGTTAGTTCAGTTGTATTTAATTGGGCTTGGAGTTAAACTCTACATGACAGTGACCTGGTTTAGATCATTGGTCAACCTTTGATAGGTAGGTGTACTTCAAAGAATGCCATGTTTTATCATTGGTAAGTTAAAAGCAATGGTAAATCAACTTTTTTTTTCATAGTTACAAAAAAGTTGAATAATGTTGTCCTGATCTATGATATGGCCTAGTGAAGTTTGCAGGACTTACAGTTGCTGTCAGTGTGAATGGGGAACAGGGACTGAGCTTTCTTCTGGAGGTCTTCCTCTTCACTGCCCATCTGTCCTTCCCATTGGCTGACTGCTTTGTAGCTTTTACAGGCTCCAAAAACACAGCACTGATAGGCATATGGCATCTCGATAACCCTGTTTCAACAACAGTGACACAATGTATAAAACCAAAACCAAAATAATTTATGTTCTGCAAATATCTTTATTCCACATATTTTATGTTTACAGTATATCAACAACAAGTACATATTGCATCAGTTTGAGGAAATATAAAAGGTAAAAGATATAAAAGTATAAAAGATCCCATTTAATAAAAAAGAAAATCAGAGTTAGAATGATTCATCAATCTGCAAATGATGCATGAAGTAAATAAGCAATGGAGAACATCTAACCACAAGGACTTTTGATATATATTTTGGTCACAGTTAAAACTGATTCTCTTTCATTTGCTTTTGTTTAATCAGTTTTGTTTTGGGAAATGGTAATACTTGAAACCTCCCATTTTTTTGAGGTGCTAATCAAATCACCCAAGTACTTAAGACTGACGTTTTGGAGCGTCTCCAAAGCCCTGAGCTGCTGACGAATCGAGACTGGATATTTATAACGGCCTCTCTGTATTGTGAATTCTTGAAATAATCTTTCTGCCTGTCAGATGGTCTTGCATTGAGCCAGATATTCTAGTAAACTCAAACAGAAACATCTACTTGTACCAGTGAACAGAATGTTCCTTAGGCAACAGATTTTCTTGAAACTGTCAATTCTATAAACAGTTGAACGTTTATCTGAAAAACAAAGTAGAAAAAGAATATGTTTTTCAGCTATTCAAGGCATTTGTGTTGTGGGAATCAATAACCACAAGCACTTGTGAATTTTCTTTAATGGTTTAACATGAAAGTATTTTAAGTCTAGCTAACCCATTGTTGTGCGGGATGGCGGAGTTGATTGACTTTGTGGGGTTATTGGTTTCTACTATTGTACCTTATGTTGGGGAAGTCCTGCTCTCTGAAGGAACGTGAGAGTGCCATGTTTCCTTTCAGTTTCAGATGAGTGAGGCTTGTTAGCCCAGTGAGCGAGAGACTGCTCAATCGGTTCCCAGTGAGATCTCTGGATGGAGACAGGAGATACATATGGATCATCATGTGTAATTAAAAATAAATAAATATATAAATAATTCACTTTCAGATGAAGCTACTCTTGAAGTACCTACTTAAAATGTCCCATATCATACCATCACATAATTTTGTTTAATCATGTGCTAACATTGTGCTTTGGGGACTTTCTGTCGGAAATCGTGGTTGTAGAATCATGAGGATCTAGCCTCTATTAAAGTGAAATTGATACCCCATCATACATGCTGTGGTTGAAAAGGCAACCATCACATTGAACCATCACATTTTTGCAGTTACTTGTAATTGGCCGACGAGTCAGTGATTTTAGTGGATGTATGATGTCAGTTCTCCTCAAGTTCACAGAGGTTTCCTAATACCAGAGGAACCATATATTATAATAATTATATATCAGTGATGAAAAGGCCTTTAAAGGATTGTAATGCAGTGTAAATCCAACTGCACTTGTTGAATGGAGAAAGTTTTATTTAAACCAACATTTTTTGGCACTTTTAACCCCGATGAAAACTAGAACATGTCAGTTTAAATAAAACTCTACATGTTCCAGGTTCAATACAAATTACGCTCTATCGACAGCATCTGTGGCATACTGTTTATTAACACAGAAAACTATCATTGCTTGTTTTTACAACTGAGGGATGAGTCAAAATTATTTTCTGTGGTAGTTAACAGCATGCCGTTCACACTGTCGTTGGAGCTGTACTTGTATTGAGCCCAGAACAGTCAAGAAATATTGCTGGTTTTGACTTCTGTACCAGTCTTTTGCCTTTTCCATGCACATTGCTTGCTAGTGAATTTGCACGAGAAAAACCAGAGGTCTGTAACTGTTGCAGTATGATTCTCATTCACCGCTGCACACATTTATCAGCCACACTCTGTCACTCTTTATCACTCTTCCTTTTTCATTCATCACATTCTTAACTTAATGCTGCTTGCATTTAACTACCTGTGACTGACGATGCACATCTTCACCTGCTGTGCAGAGCGTTTAACCGTGATCACAGCCACAATCTTTACACTTTGAGCCAACCAAAGAATTGCATAGATGACAGAAACTCCAAAATGTGCATCATGGAACCTCCGTGTTTGTGCAAATGGTATGGTTGTGCCAAGTCAGTTAAATAACGGTCTTTGTACAACAACACAGACATCTAGACTCTGAGTGTGTGATCTTTATCTTCATGCACTGGCACTGATTTGCATTCATTGTACTCACAGTTTAATGAGCGACTGAAGAGAGGAAAAGGCATCAGGGTGGAGGGTGCTGATCCTGTTCCAGCTTAGATCCCTGTAATGAGATTTCATTTGCTCATCTGTACATCTGTCATCTGTCCTTTTGTCAGAATTGTTTTTTTTTTTTCTTCAAAATCTTGGCAGCCAATATGAACGT
Source organism: Carassius gibelio (assembly GCF_023724105.1). Taxonomy (NCBI): domain Eukaryota; kingdom Metazoa; phylum Chordata; class Actinopteri; order Cypriniformes; family Cyprinidae; genus Carassius; species Carassius gibelio. The sequence goes on from NC_068393.1 coordinate 6,774,616, forward strand.
TTTTATTATTCTCAGGATTTGACATCTGAAAACAGTCTTGCTCTCAAATTCATATAACAATAATGATTATTTACAATTTTAGCATGTGATTCTCTCTCTCTCTCTCTCTCTCTCTCTCTCTCTCTCTCACACACACACATACATAATTAAATTGTTCACTCAAACTGTTCTGCAAATATGATTTTAAATGAAAATGTCCATTAAATTTGAAAACTGCCAAATTTTGGGTGTAACGCTTACAGCCGGCAGAAGAGGAGCATGTGTAGAGTACTCACAGTGAGCGCAGAGAGCTGAGCTGTTGGAATGTGTTCTTCTCAATCTGTTTGATCAGATTGTGCTGCAGGCCTCTGCCGAGTCAAAACAAAACAAAAAACTGGTATTACCGCCTCACACATACATACACTATGGCAGACATCATACATGGCAACCATGAACATACTTGAAATCTTCCCAAATGTGGACATTGATGGATTGCTACAGTAATGACTGTCATTTGTCAAGTACCATGTGGGTTATTTAGGGCTCTTAGAGATATCATAGATATGTTAGGTGATATTACTCTATAGAGAAAGAGAGAGAGAGAGACGCCTGAACTCACATCTCCTGAAGAGAGGCACAGCGGTAGAAACTCGGCAGCTCTTCGATGGCATTGTGCGACAGCTCCCTGAAAACAAACACATGTAGATTAGGACTGTCTGTAAATGCAAGATTCCCGAAGAGTGCTGACAGTAAAGACTGCATAAAACATTCTCAACCAGATAAGACTTCTTTATCTGAAACATGAAAAAAATGTGGAAAGATGCAAAGTGTATAATGAATTTTGTTGTAAGGGTACATTAACATGACAACGATGTACTAAAAAAAATGATTTTCTTTGCATATTCTTAAAAAAAGTTTTGCATACAGATGGCATGACATCAATGTTTTCACTAATTCGTGTTTTCGTAGTTTACGGAGAGATGATAACTGTATCGTTTGAAAAAAGTTTGCATTCTCAGGCCCCCAAATGATAGCATGAGATTTCCGACAAGTTCCGGTTTTGGCTGGAAATGGTGTTGTGTAAACATCCTCTTAGAATACTTCCTCTTCTACGCCGGTTTATAGTGTAAACATTTTTCACATACTGATCATTACACAGATAAATTATAGACTTAATCAGTGAGCCTCACTGATTAAGTCCCACAGAGGCAAGTCAGTCCTCAAAGAGTCTATCTGAATGTAAAATTACCAAACTGTTTGTCAAGATGTAACACTAACATGTTAAAAAATCTGGTATGATTTTGCATCTTTAGCTCAAATTATGATCTACAATTCTCCCATTCTTCTACATATGTGTCATCTCTCCCTTATACTGTTTTTGACATGAACAACAACAACAAATAATGGATCGATAGATTACTTAATTATATTTATAATTACATTACAATTTCCCCTCCTAATTATTTGCAATTATTTTAGAGTTTTTTAAGTGTTTATTTTTATCCAATTAGTTTATTAAAGTGTTTATACAAGAAGAAACATTGGAGAGAGAATATGTGGCTATATAGAAAGAGAAGGGCATGTTAAGCAGCTACTTTCCCCAGAGGTCTAATTCTCCACTTAACAGTTACATAAAGTTTCACTCGTCCTACAGGACTTTCTCTAACTGAAAACGTCCACCTGGAAGTGGTTTCCCTAAACTGAGAGCATAAAGGCAAAGCAAAAGGTAAAATTTCTAAATGATCTAAAAATTAATCAAATAACATTTCAAATTGTTTCAGAAGCATGGCACAACTGATAAGAAATGATCACATTGTTCTCAGTAAAGTTGGCTAAATATCCACCTCCTGATGTTTTGAAGTTCATGTTAAAAGAGGAGTTTCTTGAAAGTTTGGCTACATTATAATACCTCACGGTGAATTTGAACTCCCTTTGCCAGCTCAGATCTTTAGGAATCGTTTAGAGATGAGCTTTGGAATGTGTTTGTGTGTTGCAGGTGCATATTTGTGTTTGGAAACTCACAGCACTCTTAATTTAGGCAGCAGGTGGCAGAGATCAAATGGCAGGCCGGTTAGTCCAGCTCGGGTCAGCGTACTGAGAGAAAATCAAAGAGGAGGGTTTACACTGAATGTGTGCGTGCCAAACAGCAGACAGAAACAGTGAAGGGAAAACAGGTAATTAAATCAATGTGCATGCACTGCAATAAATGACTTAAAAAAAACAAGGTTTGCTAATGTAAATACAAAATTAAAGACTCTCAAAATACATTACATTTTTGTTTTAATGGAAACAAAATTTTGCTTACTTTGAGCATCCCACCCAGCCCTTAACAGTGGCTTGAGAATTGGGTGAGACCAAAACCCATTTGAAAACCCTTCCCCACTAACTCTAATGAACGGTTTAATTCTCTGTGCTTTTAGTATCAGTAATTAAATTCCAGGACTCATACTAACTGATCATTCAACAGTAAACATAAGTATGCCTGTGCATCTTTTTTAACCTTGTACAAGACTCGCTGACACGGTGAGAGATCAGTAAAAGCATCTCTATTTTGTCAACGGTTATTCCTTTGTCCTCAACGGTGGGAAGAACTTCTGGAAGTGTCTTAAGTGAAACTGATCCTGCGTGAAATGGGGACATTTGATCTCAGACTCACAGAACTTGCAGGCTGCTGGTTCCTTTCAAATCGGGAAACTCTCGGATCTCAGTGGCCCCGTTCAAAGAGCTAAAACGAGATTAGGTAACTCATTAGTGAGGCTTGTTCTGCTTATGAAGATGTCATCCAGCAAAACCACAGGGATGTCTACTGGGACCGTACACACTTAGCTCTCCATCATCTAGAGGCAATATTATTCCATTTGATTCAAAATAACACTCGTAACACTACCCAAAGTCAACAACGGAAGCCAGTAGAGTTCATATCAAAATAATGGAGGATGAACAGATATGTGTAATTGCAGAGAGATAAATGACTTTTTATTAGTTTTATGGAATGCTAAATCTCATATTTTGGCATTTATAAGGTTATAATTGAATCATGCTGTTTTTTGGAGACAAATTACTAGTTTAATGTTTACTTATGAGAGATGTGATGCCAAGAGGTGAGCAAGATTACAGTATTCATCAGATTGAAGATGATGATGAAATGGAAATTATACACATTTGCCAATTGGTACTTTAGAGATACGTTATCGGAAGCCAAACTGCTAGACTTGTACTTACAGTGTGTGTAACTTTGGCAAGAACTGAAATGCTGATCTGCCAACAAACTGAATAGGATTTTCATAGAAATTTCTGAAAAGAGAAGAAAAATACATCTTTTGTTAGAAATCAGATAGTTCATTCAAAACGACTGTTCAGTTTTGACAAGGCTATATTTACATTCTTTTAGCAATGAATGTTTTTAAGCATTAATAAATTACACGGTGCCATATCCTAATGAAATCTTCGTTAATAAAATGTAATATATAATATAACTGTTATATAACTGTGAGATATAACTGTTCCTTGTACCTTGTGGTAATAGGGTTGACAATGTTACACTTCATTTAGCGATTATAAGGTAGGAAATGGTTATTTTAAAATATTATTTTAAGAATTTAATGCTGACAGTAATACTCACATGGTCTGCAGAAGTGGGTTCCCCACAAATGCTCTCTCGGGAATGGCCTCAATGTTGTTGTTATGGAACCCCCTGTAAGACGCACAGAGAGTGAGAATACGGCCATCTGCACATTTGAACACAATCCACTATGGGATGAAGAAATCCAGCGATCAAGACCAGCTTTGCAGAGTGCTTTTGCTAACTGCATTTGTTCCGTATATGCCATAAATTGTAGCGCTGATGTGCTATTAGGAGTGGCCGCGAATTCAACTACTGAAACAGCTTATAATTCATCATCATCTGCCGTCACCGTGAATATAACATGCTAAAGTTAATTTATGGCACACACGTTGCCAGCCAATTGTAATCTGAAAATTCTAAACAGTCTAAAATAATTACGCGTGTAAAATAAACAAGGTTATATGGGTGCCTTTTTGGGTGCTGAACATGAATTTATCACCTTGGACAATCAACAGTACAGTTGAATTGTATCTCAAACTCTTCCATAAGCACACGTGTGAGCCATTTGGTTGCGTCAATTCACATTTGCCCATGTAAACATCTTTTGTATCTTACAGAAACACCTGTCAGGAGGCTGTCCCGCAGGCAAAAAAACACTTTAGGATACTTGAGAAGGAAGGACTTAAACACTCATCTCCCAAGCATCTGCTTTTTTTCAGGAGACTTGTGCTTGAGAACCACATTCTAGGGACTAAGCGGGATTTACAAGGAGCACGAGGCCAGGCCAAGCGGTCCACTTTAAAGGAAGCACACTGAAGCATGTATGCTGGGTAAGTTAGTCTCGGTTACTTACAGTTCCTGAAGCTTGGCGAGTGTACGAATGCCCACGGGGAACTCCTGAAGGTCATTGAAGTTCAATTCCCTAGAGAAAGCAGACCAACCATAAGAGCAGGGAACACTGAGAAACACAAGCTTAGAGAAAAGATCTTATGAAAAGATTTACACAACTTTTATGACTTGATAAGCATAGCTATGTGTATTATTTTATGTTGCGTCTTGCATAAGGCTTTTCGAGCATCAATTAGCTGTCTCGTCACATATTAGCCCAACTGTTTTGACATTTTAATTTAATCTTTCATTCTATGTGTCTGTAATATAAGCAAACACTTAAGAACTGTGGTTCCAATCAGTCAAAATCCCCCTCAGTGACTTTGTGGGTTTTCCATGTTGGTCGTTCCTTGGAGACCAAGACAGCTGTTCTAAGCTAATCTAATGTGACTTGACCTCGCCTCTGCATACATTATTTTTGTTGTATGCATTTCATTAGCCTTCTAGGAAACCTGCGTCCAAAAACCGTGCTTGAACCAAAACATGGGCGGTTGCTAAGGGCGAGTGGCCTTTACACGCAGGTGCAAGAACAATGTGTTTATGGCCATAGTTTGCATGTTGTTTTCCTTGGATCTCAACGTTCCTTTTCATCTCCAATTCTTTTGGAGTTTTTCAGAGAATAATTATTGGAAAAATCCTATAATTAAACAGGAGATTTTTTTTTTTTGTTTTCACAAACCCTCTCTTTTGCCAAGTTAAGGAGACTGGACAGCATTAATATGTGCCTTTGGCCCTGTATCTCCTGCTGAAGGCCCAGGTCTTAGTCATATCATCCGCTCCCCACAGTTACAAAACCCAACACTGAATGTGTCTCTTCATACCCATAATTATATGTCTTAGCCCTTTGTGTTAAGTGTATGCTTTCAAAAAACTTCAAATGTTTATATATTTTATTCTTTATTATCTTTTTTTAAGGGGAAAAACGTTTCTGGCAGGTGGCCAGCGCGTTTGAAGTGTGCTTGTTGAATAGGGGTGGACCTGCATTGGCTGCCATCCAGAATGGGCGAAGCACTTGCTTAACACCAGTGTGTGTGTGAGTGTACGTGTGTGTGTCTATATGTGCATGAGTGTGTCTGGTTTGCACAAGAGTGTTAAAGTGAACTGAACTTGGCCTAAGTTTGAGGTAAAAAGAAAAACTGTTTAAAGAGATTTTTGACATATGACAAATTCGCTAAAAGCTAAAGTCATTCCTGCACCATTAGTGTTGACAACAAAACTGCAAAAATAATGCATTTTCAAACATAGTCCAACACAAAGATAGCCCCGCCCCAAACTTGTGCCATTGGTTGAAGGGCTTACTTCTACACTCTTAAAAATAAAGGTTTCCAAAAGGGGGATTTCACCCAGATGCCATAAAAAAAGAAAAAGAAAATATCGTTCCCCGAAGAACCTTTCAGTGAACAATTCTTAAAAGAACGGTTGTTTCATAAAGTAAAAAAAAAGAAAAAAAAAAAGAAAACTAATAGTTCAAAGCACCTATTTCCACTATGAAGGTTGCATGGAGCCATCGATGCCAATAAAGAATCTTAAACAACATGAGCAATTTAGATTATATGAATGTGAATGAACAGTTAGATTGCTCACTTCTAATAAGTGATGTAAGTGTTTAAGCAATTTCCATCAAACACTGCGTGGAAATCCACTCACAGCATATAAATTGGGCTGCATATTCGAGACTGGGAACACACTGCTGTGGGCGAGCCGTGCCATGTGGTTCTGCCATGTCTACATCCTGGTTTTGTTTAGAACATCCGTCAGTCTTGTTTGGAGACATTACTTTGATATGGCAGAGAAAAGGAATGCCTTTCATTTCCTGGGAAGACCTCATTGTTTAGAATGGGAGCTGTCAGTTTCCTCGATTTACAATTCGTCAAACCACGCAGAAGTTTGTTTGAAAGCTAAATCAGCAGGCATCATAACAAAACAACACTGCGGTGGCCACTTTGTCTGATGGTTGTGAATGCGTTTTCAGAGATAATTACAGTGATGGGGATTATAGTAGCATCAATAAAAAGATGTGCACTGTCCCACGAAAAGATGTCGGAGACCTCCTGAAGAAGGCAAATATGTTTCCCTCTGTTGTTTCAGGAAGCACAGCAATTCCCAAACACACGTGCAGCTGACCTGAGACAGCTGGTGTGTCATGTTACATATAAGAATATTTGCTTGAGGAAGATTAGATTCTTGCTTAGCCATCATTTTAATGGTAAATAATATGTCATTCAATACGCAACATGAATGCATATTACAATCTCTGGGAGCTTTTTTTCATTAGTGTGGTATTTTAATTGTACTGCATACAAGCTTTATACTTTATGCTTAGTACTAATAAATTACTTATTAATGTTTTACTATACTATACATACTATACATGTTTACTATACATTTAATGTATATAGGACTCAAACTTTATCCCTTAAATAAATGTTTTTCAAAGTTTATTTTGATTGCGTAATCCCCTCAGACAGATATATATTTTTAGAAGTCATATTTAAATATTTTGTTAAATTATTAATCTATTACATGTAATATATTTTAGTAGAATATTTTTTTCTTATTTAACAAAGCAAGAAACTTGCTTTGGCACACCCTGATTGAGAATCCCTTTCCTTCTGTATCGTAACTAATTTTCTATCACTCTACCTTGTACAAATTTCAAAAGCTTAAAACTAGTGTGACAAAAATGTTCTCCATGTTCTCTATTTTACTTCAAATCTTCTTCCAAAAGACAAATTTATCAAGCCACACAATTGTAACAGGAGTTTCTCAGCCATTGCTGTCAAATGAAGTGTTCAGTTCAGTGTGTACAATTCTCAAGGTTGAAATCCTTCTGGTAATCAGGAAATCGTCATTTTTAGCACTTCAGCAGGCTGTTAAAAAGCAGGTGTGAACCTCTTGGTGTTCTGGAGACCACCATGACTTCAGCATATGCTTATTCCTTCAAAGCCGAACTTTCATAGCATGCTCATTACATACATTAGTCTTTCATACATTACATTACAAATATGAATTGTCTCTGGTTCGTAAGCCCCTTTCAAAATGTCTCATGAATTGTATTAGCATTTCTAGCGTATTTATTTTTGGCTTATTTAACATTTGATTAAGTCTACCATGTTCAGTAACGTTTAAGTTATTTAGAATGAATTCCAGCAGAGAATGTGCGCTATTGTTCAGCTATGATATGAACATTTTAGTCAGTAGCCATAAAATCATGACTTTTTAACTATATTAATGTGTTCATACTCGTATATAAATATACAATTTATTATGCTATTAGATGCAGAATATCAAGTAAAATGCAGACCATCAGTTAAAAATGGATAGTCATGCAACTGACATTGCTCAAAAAATAAAAAGTGGCCAGTGTAGTGATATAATCTCACGAGTGTTCTGAAAAGAAACTTGTCTTGAAATCTGTTGGTTACATTACGAATGGAAATTATATCCCATTACATTTCCCACTCAGTTTAATGACCTTATGATGAATATATGTAGCTGTGGGACAAAGGGAAGTGTATTGTGTAGCTTGTAATACCAACATCGCCAGATGATAACCAAAACCCCGAAGATCCCCTTAAAATCACTGTATAGTTTCCACACTGCTTACACATATACAGTTGAATAGAACACTAAAGAAACCACCCAACACTGAAGTCATTGTCAGGATATTATCGTTTCTAATGAAAGTCTGCCATACTTTAATAAGAGGTTGTTAGTGTTTTTAGAAAACAAGGTTCTGCAATTAATATGTTCGTATCTCAACGGCGGAAGCACTTTGTAAAGAATGATCTGTTTATAGTTAATACAAAGCTGAACCACTGAACATAAGTAGAGACTGGCTAGTTGGCTACTAATTTTGATTTATATTTATAGACGCAGCCCCTTCCATAATGATTCTGCAAGGACACCAAAATCAAATAACAGATCAGGGTTTGTTTGGATTAAAACCAGGAAATGCTTTCATGTTTTTTATCTTTCATTAAGGGACTACCTTACTTACAGAGTCTCGAGGCTGTGCAGTCCCTCAAAGCAGTTCTGTCCGAGGGTCCGGATCATGTTGTTATGAAGATGCCTAAACATAAAAACAATCATTAGTAATATAAGAAACAACCCTAGGAATGACACCTGCCTGGCCTTGTCCATTGCTTCAAATAAACGTAAACCAGTGGAGGATGATATATAAAAATAAACAAGACTATCATTCCACCGCTTTGTAATTAAATTAGTTTAAGATTCTTATGGTGTCCTGCCAAACCAAGGCATGTGTTCCAACTTCCTCTTATTTCCTGGTTTCCTGTCCTCACACTTAGTCAAAAAGAACATGGTCCTGGATTAAGAATTAGAGTAAAGTTTAAGGTTGGGGTTAGGGGCTTTAAGAACATTCCTAATTTCTCTTCTGATTGAAGGGACTGGATACATTTTGCGGTAAGCTACTAGGCATGTTGACCCAGAAACACCTCCTACTTGGATTATTCCTGTTGTGTGAAAGTAGATACTTACAGCACAACCAGGTTGGATAGGTTCCTGAAGGCATAGTCTGGGATGTGAGTGATGCGGTTTAGAGCAAGGGTCATAGCCTGGAGCGAGGAGAGGTCGTTGAGGGCTCTTACTGGGATCTCTGTCAGGGCATTGTCATCAAGCCACAAGTGTCGCAGGGACCTCATACCCGAGAGGGTCGTTGCTGGCACCTCCACAATCAGGTTGGCATCCAGACGCCTGTTTTTATGAGAATGAACAGTAGCAGACTTTTATTCTTGTAGACAGTTTATGTATGGAGTAGAAATTTAGGAGAAAATGCAGTCAGTCATGTTAAACCAGGATCCCAGGTGGTTTCAACTTTAACCTCAAATATGTGCATTGATTGATTGTCAAATTAGCAGGAGATTAGCTGAAGGAAGTGTTATCAAGACACTGTACACTACCCACCCTCCATAAACATATGCTTGATGTTCTCCACTGATGCCCGACCTGGTGGGACTCCAGTCCCCAGTGTTTGTGTCCCTGTCAGTGACTCCTTTTCCAAGCAGTGTCCTGTCATGGAATCTTACCTCTTTCATTTCATTCATCAAACTGCCACACCTTACATAGGTGCATAAAAAGGATGAACAAAGGAGCCACCAAATATGGATAAACAGAAAGAGATACTGTGCTGTGGTCTGCGGTCACAACATTTCTGCTTTGACGATATCACTATTAAAGGATAATTTTGTTGCCTTTTTGTTTCTATCTTTTGTTGTTCTGGTGTTAGGTTTGGCACCACTATCTGAGTGATTTAGTTTCCCCCCCAAGTGATTTATATGCAAGGTTTTATGAAGCTATCTTTAGTTACTCCAGCATGGACTTGTTTAATGAGAGTTTTGGCATGGTCGCCGCTCTGAATGTTTGATGAAACATTGGGAGCCCACAGGTGGAGTGCTATGCTTTGTGGGTTTTTAATTTTTTTTAATTTAAAGCTTTTGGTGAGAGGGTGCTAAATCACAACAAGTGTGTTTCAGAGGATAAAGTAAAAAGTTGTGCAATCACAGACCAGGCATACAAGGGCTGCAGATGCAAAGATTCCACTCTCGATCCAACCACATGAAGGCGTTTTAAAAATTGGCCATTTCTCTTTCCATTTTCCTTGCACTCATATGGTGTAATAAAGCACCGATTGATAATTTGATGACTTTGCGGCATGGTGACTTGATTTCATTAAAGCCACCAAGCAATTGTTGCTTCACACCGACTGGAAGGCTTTAAAATGCTATTGAACCGTTTTTCTCTCTTATTTTTGGAAATTAAACAAAGAAACTGAGCTGAAGATAAAAAAAAAAAAAAAAACCTTCAGGAGGTTGATAGAAATAATTGAAAGTGTTCTTTCACAAATCCAACACCCCCCCCCCCCCCCCCCCCCCACCACTCCAATTTCTTTGCAAGGCTGTTGTTTTTCTCAGACCTTAGGTCCTTTGGCACTGCCGGTACTTTTTCATAGTACCAGAACTAATTGTGGAAATGGAAGCATAAGCGGAAGTTCTACTAGCAAGACTAAATGGCACACCACATTCTATGGTCTAAACCAATCGGATCTCAACACGAGGTATATAAAAATGCACAACTTGCATGTCATTTCTTAAGTACTGTACATTTAGTTCTGGAACAAAAGTGGTGCCCTAGTGACATCTCCAGGACCAAGATGAATGTCCTCCCTATGTCAAAAAGTTAAGCCTTTGATCTAATGAATGTTGCCCCCTGGATTGAATGGATCAGGGGTGTGCTGAGCATCAGTGATCAGTGAGTCATGATGTATGATAGCAGCAGAGCACATTGAGTTAGCTGCAAGGACTTCCCCTACATTTTTCCCCATGACCTTTCACACACATTAATTTTACACTGGCCTCTCATCATGTCCCCTCTGGCCTCCTCAACCCTGAGGGTAATGCATGAAGAGCATCGATAGAAGAGGATCTTGAACCCAAAATACAATGCCATTTGGCTTGGAAAAACTCCCTTTCTTCTCAGGCTATATTTCCATGCTTTGCAACTCTGCTAGGTTTAGCACCAATGTCTTGATGATTACTCTTAAGACTTGAAACGGCATGTGCAAACATTGCTTTTACGGTCTCTTTTGTGTGGAATTTTATTGTAGGCATCATATGATCAAGGGGGTATGGCATTGCCTCTGATTTAAGGAAGGTGAGTGTTGTTGCTCAGCTTTTACTGGATCTTTATCAGATCTTTCTTTGATAGACTAAATCCTGGAAGGTTGGTCTTGACATCAAAGGATGCTCTGTGCTGAGTGTAGCAAGTATAGCCTACAGTCCTAAACTCTAGTAAAGAAACAAAGATGAGTTTCATCACCAATCCTCTGTCCTGCCCCAACTCATCTTCTCTCTGTCTACATCGGGCGCCAGTGGACTTCAAACCTTATAGCCCCCCAAGTGGTTAACCGATCCCCATCTTATCATTACCCTAAATTACATGTTTGTTGAGAACTAAATGCCTTTCTACTCCTGTGGGAACTCAGGATAGAGCACCTAGCCGAATCACTACAAATTCTTTGTTATGGGGGATTGAAAGTGAGCGTAAGTTGGCTGGACGAATGCCAGAGTATCTGCCTCACTACAGGGAGGGCCTGGACACAGTCTATGCACGTCTGGAGCCTCTTCTGGAACCAGGCATGTCTTCCATGTGGAAAAAACTCTGTTGGTGGCAAAATAATTAAATTTGTATGCCATGACTCTAATGAAAACATCCTCACAAAGGTAGAAGGAAATGAGCACATGGATATTTATGTGGAATTATTCATTTGGGAAAAAAGTGGGTGTGCGGATCCACTCTGGGATTCTGACTGGCATTGGGAATAATTGAAAGGAGTGGAGGGGTGGATGTGAGTGGAGTAGATGGACAAGGCCAGACAAAATACCAGACAATATTTAGATTCTGACCTTTTCATGGGGAGCCTGTTAGGAAGGGGGGCGTGATTCAGATTAGGAAGGAAACTTTGGACATAAGGGAAGAGGGAAGAGTAACTGATGGAAAATGTGTCTCTTCACAGCTCATTGAATCTCCCAGCGCTCACTCAGGAGCCGTTGCAAAGTGTCTGGTGGTTACCTAATGGGTTACAGATGCGCCAACAGCCCTCTTTTTCAGCATTCTGTTATTAAATGTGATGTTGTCATGTTTTGTCTTCATCAAGAAGAGTGGCCTCTGGAATATCATATTAGTCTCTGTTGTGATTTAGCCTTTAGCTAATAGCTCTCAGAGAACAGGTATAAACCCAGACTCACTGAATACATTTTCAAAATGTGAACACTGAATTGCACAGACCACACCAAAACTACTATGAGTTTTGAATCTTTTTCACGACCAAGAGTTAAAAAAAGAAGAAAATCCACAACAAAAAAGTATATTTGGTCTCACTATTATACAGTCAAAGAACACCTGTTTTACCACTACCATGTGTGTCCTAAATTGCAAACTTGATCCTCCCTGGTGGGGAGTTCTTTAATGAAGGGCCTAATGGTCCTAATAGGCATATAAATAACTGGCTTTCCTGCATCAACTCTCTTAGAGATAAATGCCAAGAGTTACCTCATGACTAGATTGCATTGTGGACCAAATAACCCTACTGCTAGAGAGCTTATCTGATAGATGGGTGCTAAATGATTTATTGTGTTACTGTGCTTATGTTGTGCTTGTGATGTTATATTTGATACATAATTCATGATAATGTAAATGTTTCTGGATGAACATTTTTCCTTCCAATTTAGACGTCTTTTGTTGGAGGATGGAAGCATTTCTAAGTAGAATAACATTTCACAGGAGACCAATCACTGAATCAAGTGAATCCATTTTATTCCAGCTGTTAAGCTTAAAGCTGTGGTCACAAGCAAGAGATCTACACTTGGCAGGTCGACCTATCCAATGTTGCTTTAATCTACACCATTGTTTCATGTAAATCTCTAACAGCCCAAGTTTGCTTTTGATAACTTGAACTATGTGATACTTACAGAGAGAGTAAATTGGGTAATTCCCACGGGTCTTCACTGGGCAATCTCTCTAACTGGTTATTCTGCAACATCCTGTAAAGATACGGTAAATTAAAATTAGAAATATAATTAATTTAGCTTTGGTTAGTATTACATAATAAATATTTTGAAACACAATGTGATTATAATAAAATGATTAATAAAAACAATATTATCTCAGTGGCAACGGGTGACCCTCTCTTTGTATTAATGAAATGTTTTAAAAAAAGTTCCATTACTCAGTTCCATATGTGTTTGATGGGTGGTATGGTTGAGCAATAAAGCCATGTTGATATTAATAGAGCATGTCAGTATGGCTCTTGGGAAAAAAATGTTGTCCAGCTTACTGCTGATGAGGTTACCTGTCGGATCAGTCAGGAGATATGATTTCAGGTACTGTGTGGTGCACTTTTCAGTGGACAAAACCAGAACATGGGAGGGGCAGAGAGACTGAACAAGACAAAACAGAATGAGGGGGGAAACTGCCTGGGTGGGCCACTGAGGTCATGCTCATAGGACTCATTGAATTAAAATAAACCTAAAGAAACAGGAAGTGGTAGAACAATGACACTAAGCTCTTTGAACAAAGCAAATTATTCCAATGTTAGAGCACGCGGCCACAGATGTTGAGCTTTAATTACAAGGCAGACAGCTTTATCATGTCCAATCAAATGAAACTCCTGACATTGACCACGCAGCAGAGAATTGCTAATGTTTGAAGGAATAATTACACCTTTTAGTGGGCAGGATGACCTTATCAAGGAAATCACGGCTCCACCATAGCCATCAAGACTTAAAATGTCTAGCAGTCTTGATATGATGCTGTGAACAAACCTAAATTATTTTGTCATTTGATTGCCACAAAGTATGTATTCATTCCCCCCTGTACTTTTAGTTTTGCATGGCATTGCCATATTTTTAACTAACATATGTTTTTGATGTGATATTTTAGTTATGTTTTTCTTGCAGTTTTAAGTTTTTGTTTATATTCTTTGGCATTTACACGTGATTCTGATTCATTGAAAACTGAACATTAGATAAAACATCAGAAGGTCGGGTACTCGGGCCTCAGACAAATTTGGTTGTTGAATAGGATATAATAGAGCACATAAAGCAAACAGAGAAATATGTAACTATTGTTAGACCCAACCCAATCTCTTTTTGTCTACATTGACCACTGAAATGAGATCTCTGACAATGATGTGCATTATCTTGTTTTCAAAACAAACTAAAAACATATTCATATATTAAACTGAACTAAATTAAAATAGTTGTCATTTTCTTACTAAAATGTAAATCTAGCAACAGTTAAAGAAAACGTGTTCAATTATTTTCAATTACTGGAAATGTATATTATGAAGAAATGAATATGATAGGTTAATAAAATGATTTGACATGGCAGGGCAATTTTCTTGAGGTGTGTAACCAAATAAATAAAAATAAAAAATAAAAATCAGTGTCACTGGGTTGTTGAATGACAATATTGGGCTAAATTTTCTATATCTTCCAGGAAAACATAGAAAGGTGCATATAATCCTATGTGGAAATTCTGAGATGTATGTTGGCCTGAATGAAGTTGTTACATCCCTGGCCTTTGTCTGTCCTGTTCCATTCCATCATATGGGTTTAAGACAGTCCATAAAATAAAAATCTGTCAATAAACCATCAGCAAACACCCAGACATAAAGAACAGCTCACTGACCATTCACCACAGAGCAAAACCTGAATCATCACCTGTCAGAGTTTCTGTTCCTAATTTTGCAGTAAATGACACTGCAACAAAAGTATTTTTCGGAATGAATCACCCTGAATTATATTTTCCATAGAAGCTTTAACAGAAACAAAAACGCTCTCACTCTTTCTGTCTTTCATTACTTACAGGACTTTGAGGTTGTAGAGGCCTTGGAGCACGGGGCCAGGGATGTGTCTCAGGTGATTGCCCGAAAGTCTCCTGTGGAAGGACAAAATAAGTGCTTTGGTTCATTTGCTGTCCGACACATTGATGACTATAACAGAGAGAAGAGAATCTGGTGAATTCATAAAGATGAGTATGCATGCGTGTGCATTAAAGAGCTCATGGTGGAAACAAAAGTGAGAGATCTCCTTGGATGCAAGAACCACAGCAGCTGGGGTTCAGATCTCTTTGGCCGCTGGTCTTTTACAGAAATCTCTCTCTTGTATGGTCTCCAAACACATCAACACTTTTTGAAAGAGGAGCCAAGATATGAATGCGCTCTAAGCTCCTTTTGCCTCCCGTGGCAACAAACAAGTCATAGTACAACTGAATTTACAATGGTTAGAGTTGCTACTAAAGTGGAAAATGTACTCTACGGTATATTGTTAGACCTTGGTATATGTATATGTGTATATGTGTATACTAAAATGCAAAATTGTGTTGCTTAAAGAAGAATACAATGTAGTCAGAGTGCATAATGTCACCGGATGCCAAACAGACAATCTCCAACATTATGCATTCAGTGCCAAAATTGGGCTATAGGCCCCAAATCCAATTATAGTTATTTCAACAAATCATCCAAATCGTCAATCATCATTTCAGTTGACCCCTATAAAAATCACTGTATAATGTGCAAACAGCTGCAGCCAGGCAGAGCATCATTGCTGATACCTCTGAAAGTACTCGAAACATGGGGAAAGACGTTCCCAGAAAGAGTGAGAGCAAATATCAACCAGCTGTAGGCTCACTCATCTAGACTAATCAATTTGTTTATCAAACAAACCACTTAAGAGTCCGTGCCTGTTTTTGGGTGGCAGAGTTTGAGGAAAGTCTGTCGAAGCCTCACAAGGAGTCCTGACAAGCTAAACAGGACCACCCATACCTCCTTACTGCTTTGCCTCAAAGTTGCTCCATTCTGCCGGAGTGGCCTCAATCTCCTCTTGTAGTCCAAATGGCTCTTTTTGTGTGACGAGATGAAAGTTTTGAGAATTGCTGCCAATTGTTGTCTGGCAAAGCAACCACCGTGTTGTATATAGGCACATTGAGGGCCACATGAGCCCAGGAAGAAGAACGACATAACCCAGGATTGGGTCTCTATCAAGGTCTGACAGATCACACTCCTTTATGCGCTCACACACACACTACCATCTTCCACCATTGAGCCATGAAGTCTCTGAGGTTTTTAATGGCTATCACTTCATGTTGTGCCAGACCACACTCCCATCCGTCAACTCTATTTCTGGTAAGACCGTGTGCCGCCACTCTTTCACAAACATTTGTCTTGCATAGGGCAAGAGACATAAAGCAGGGAGATGGAGGGGCTGGGGAAAGCAAAAATAAAAGTGTCAGATTTGGAAGCTGTGAAGCTTAGCGGTTCACCCCGTGTAAATAGGCCAGTGATGGTTTCAAATGAATGTCGGATGAGGTTTCATGGAACGTACCACAGCAAGCTGTTCTGCTGAAAGCTCATGCCAGCTCCGCGGTCAGCCTTTATCCCTCGATATAATTCAGTCATGTATCTAAACACTGGAGCTTTCTGCTCTATGTATTTTCTCACATCACAGACAAACATGGCTTTAATGCTAATTTTCTTAAGGCACTTGTGCCAACATACTGTATATTCTTCAAATGATGAGTGTTTTGTTATGGATATCCGGAATGTTTGTAAAGTCTTCAGAATTGAATCTGGCCATGGGAAACAAAATGAGATTTCTTTAATATCTCAATGCAATTACATTTTGATGCATTGTATACACAGAAACACAAATCCAGAAGGATGTCGTCACTCAGTGGAAGGTATTTACAAAATAGAATTTCATTTCTGTATATGAAAAGCATTGAAGTGTAACTGCATTCTGTCATTAAATGCTGCATTTAGTATCATGTAATCCATTCCTTACACAACATTAATCAGGTTACAGTTGCAGACACAGACTTTCTCACTAGAGCAGTGGTTTCTGATCCTCCTCCTGGAAGGACATTGCCCTACAGACTTTAGCTCAAACTTGCCTCAACACACCTGTCTGGAAATTTAGAATACCTGAACTCTACAGGACAACTGCTCTCCAAGAGCAGAAATTTCAATGTGGACTTCTGTTTGATTTTGGTCTTTGCTTCACTTGGCTGGTGTGAAAATGGTCTTCTGAACAGTGGTGTGTTCTAGCAAATCACAGACTTAAGTTACTTGGAAAATTGGTCTGGTTTGGTTCATGTGAACCCTGGCAATATTAGAAGTCAATACGAACACAGTCCATGTTAAATTGCATCTGTGAGCCTCTGTTGCAGAGGAAGCCGAACCTGCTCCTGGAGGTCCACCATCCTGCCTCTGTCAGTTCCAACCCTACTACAACACACCTGTCCGTTATCATCAAGTAATCCTGAACACCTTTATTAGGTTCAGCTGTGTTTGTTTAGGGTTGGAGCTGAACTCTGCTGGTTGGCTACCGATGCTTTGTCGATAGCATGGTCACATTTTAGGAATATAATTTTCTCTGTGCAGATTGTCTCAGAATAAAATGTCTTTGGAGAATGGAACCGTGTGGCATCTTCGTGTCCTGAGTTGTTAACTGATAGTGCTCATTGTTGAAGTCGCATTGATGATTTGGGTAGATGCTGGGGATCTACTACTACACCAGGAGTCGCCAGCGTTGGTCCCGGAGAGTCACACCCCAAATATCCAAATATCCACATTTGCAGTCTTTGCACTTGACCACTTGATAATTTCCATGATGTATTTCCTGTATTTGATCCAAGTGTTCAAGTGAGCATGATGACACAAGTCTGTGTTGAACTTTTCATTCCCTGATGGGACACACTTTTAGTGTTATAAAAATGCAAGTGTTTACAAAGCTTTATTTTTATTTTCAATGCTTTGCATTTTTTTTGCATCTACTTCTAAATGTCAGTTTAGGAGTCCATGTAACACAATTTAATTTAGTGGTGCTTATAATTAAGTGATAAAAAGCAGTTGCAAATGTTGTACAAAACAGTTATCACCACTACTCATTTGCACCAATAAAACGCACCAACTTTTATATGATATCTAACTATATTAATATTTAACATACATATCCACTAACACTTTACAATAAAGTTCATTAGTTAACTACTTTAGTTGACATGAACTAAGAATAAACAACATTCTACAGCATTTATTGATCTAAGTTAATGTTATTTCAACATTTACTAATGCATTATTAAAATCTAACATTAGTTTAATTAACATGAACTAACAATGAACGACTGTATTTTCTTCCATTAAATATTGGAATAAATGTTTTGTTCATTGTTTGTTCATGTTAGTTAATACATTTACTAATGACCTTATTGTAAAGTGTTACCAAATATTCAAAAACACCAATTTGACTTTAAGCTTCTGTATGGATTGATTTGCTCATTCTAGCTTATAAGTTTTATATCCACCATTTCAGGCTTGAGACTTGAATCTTTATATTTCTTATTGATTTAGTACAAAGTCCCTTTCTTCGAGGTCTTAGTCATTTTGGTGTCTTCCTCATGCCTCAGCAGCATTGACGTGTTGAAGAGTTGAAGAACTGGCTTCATATAGTCCCTAACATAATCTTCTCCTGAGAGTGCATCTGTGAAATCCAGCAGTGGGTCCAGTGTCTTGCTGACAGATTCCAGGACATTTATATCTTGCCAGGCTGGAATCGGATGCCTCGCTGCCTTGTCCTCAGACAGGACCTGAGTTAAAGCCCTCTGCTGCTCTAAAATCCTGTTGATCATCATCTGTCTGGAACCCCATCTTGTTTGGCAATCAGATACGAGTGAATGTGTCTGTAAACTTAGATCCTTCTGGGTTTTTCCAAGAGCACCGCTGGCGTTCCAGTTGTGAGAAAAGATACCCACCAGTTTCTTGCTGATACCTGTAGCGCGGCACAAATTGCTCATGAGACTTTTATCGTTAACTGATCATTTACAGATATTTACATATATGTTTGGTTTCTACATGCTTTCTTCAAAAGAGCTAAAATAACCCATTTCATCTCAAAGAATATAATTTGTGAATTATAATATATATTGTGAGTGTAGCTCTAACTCCTTTACCTCATCAAACCCAGATATAGGGACATATTGTTGAATAGTTTTTGCCTTTAATGATAAGTTACTGAACTTAGGAAAATGTTTATTATTTCATGTCAAGTCATGGCATAGTAATGGAAACAGTAGTAAAAATGCATGATCGCTCAGTTTCCACTTGTGCCTTGCATTTGTCTTACAGCTCTGGGATGGCAACTTGAGAAAAATATACGTTTGTGATGGTATAACGTAACATTTGTCAAGGTGACCGATCATGTTTGTAAAACCCTGTACCCTGTCTTACGCGAGGTGAAATGTTATCGCATCAGTGATATCTTTCTGCTGCTTGGAAACCTTTCTAAAATGGTGTAACAGTGGCAAATGCATCCAATAGTTTTTTTTTTTTTTTTTTTTTTTTTTAATTTTGCTTTGGACAGCAATTCGATTTGGCTTTGCACTCCTCATATAGAGCTTTGTGGTGCTGACTTAAATGATCAAACAAATTAGTCGTGTTTCTGCATGTTGTGGCAGCCACTACAAGGCACTCCCAACAAAGTTCCTGTTTTTGGTCAACATCATTCTTTCTGTAGCCAGAATATTTCCATAAAACTGACGATGCGTTTCTTTTTGCAACCAAACCATCATGCGCACACAGAGACTGCATGTCAAAAATGTGAAGCAACAAATGTGTGCTTTGTAAATACAAAGAAAAAAAAAGAAAATTAAAGCAGAATTAATACTTTATATCAGTCAAAAATTGTGCAGGTTTTGTTTTCTTCTTTTGAATCAAACACAAAAATATGTATTTGTTTTTCCCTGCATCGCACCTCTGTGATCTGACTTTTGCTCACGCGCACATCGCAATGTCGATGCTGAAATAATGTATTATGCAGCCATACTACACATACTACTTAAAACCAAATAGTACAAGATGAAAAGAGACCAGTGGAGGCAAGAGGAGGGGAATGGAATCAAACTCAAGTTCAGAACAAGCAATCAAACCAAGTGTGCAAGCAGCCTAAAAGACACCCCTTTAAACAAAACCTCTTTGAACCCTTCCCTAATAACCTGTGCCAGCCTTACTAGTCTTTGCTCTCAGTCCAAAATCGTCCAAACTACCCTAAACACTCCACTCCCCTACAAAGGACCATTGGATATGAGATTAAGGAAGGTGTGAATGAGAAAAATCTGCTATTGGTGGCAACCATTTCAAAAGCTTCGATTGATTTTGGGGTGTCACTCTAAACTGAACTTCAGACCAAAATGGCGTAAACCTCAAAAACTTCAAATTTTTTTCCAAACAGAATTAATGCGTTTGGTTGGATGCTTGTTACACAAGGCGTATTTACTTGCTGCAGTGTGGGATCTCCAGCATCTGTCTAAATCAGACAAAACAATAAAAGCCTTCATCAGATGAAGTGTGAGCTGAGCTTTTTCATACTCCAACTTTACCACAGATGTTTGTTAAAATTACGCTTTTTGACAACCAAATGTGCCCTGACACTTAATCACAACCTGCTCAGAGCTCTATTGTCGCAGCTCTAGTCTGTTTTTAGCATCAATTGCGACCTCATAAAGCAGCGACCTCATGTTTATTGGAAGAAGTTTATGAGAATGTGCTGCTTTGCAGATAGTGTGTGTAAAAAGGTAGAGGCAGTTGTCTTTAGACCACTGAAAGCTGTGTTGACAACAAGCAGCACAAGTCAGAGGCAAAAAACCTTGGAATGGCTGGTTAGTGTTAGGCCCTCTGCAGCACATCTGTCTTCTGTTAAATGCCTCATTGGGGGACAAAATACCGTAAAAATTTAATCATACTTGTTGTTTTTTATTTTATTTTTATTATTTTTTGGTTTGTTCATGAAGAGGTAATTACGGTTGTTTCAGAGAAGAATTGTTAGCAGGGAAAGAACAATAAGGTCTTAATGGCACTCATACTGGTGGAACTCTTAATATATTCTCATTTACTCTCATCTCATGGATGTATCGGTGAGGAATTTGAATTATGTGTTTTCCTCATCCACATGGAATCTATTCCAGCAGAATTGGGTAAAAAGCTTTTTTAGATTTCTGCTAAATTTCAAACATCGGTCATTCATGAAAATGTCAATCTCACGCATACTGTAGCTGTTCATTAGCTGAAGTGAGCAATATTTGCAAAGCAAGCGACACAAAATGGAATTAATGATGTTTTTTAAAAGGTTTCCCCAAACGCTTTGTTGGGCTGGTCAGTATTTTTAACTTAAGATGCACATTTCAGTTTTAAGCGTTTTGGCAAATGTAACATATTCTACCATACTGAAATCCAGTCCGTGGATTTCCTCCCTCAATCAGCACATACAAATGCCAGCAGATTCCTTTTGGCCCTGCTCATGCATAATAAAACTTATCACATATTGTATTAAGATGTTGCAGTATGCAAACATTAAACAGATTTTTTTTTTTTTTTTTTTTTTTTTGGAATGAGGCCTACATGATAAATTACTTTCAAAGCTTTAAAAGGGCTCGCTTTCATTGTCTACCTATTCAATTATTTATTTTTTGCAATTACTGCGAGCATAATGCAACACAATGGCAAATATAAACATGCACAAATAGCGATTACTTGAACAGATGGCTTAAACCACACATGCATTGCATTATTAAACAATTGTATTTGAAGAATTCCCTGACTGGTGAAAATATCATTGGTTTTAAAACCCTAAGAACTGGGTCATATTATTTGCAATGCAGTTTCCTACGATATCAGTTTCATTGCACGATGGAAAAACGTTTCTATAGCTAAATCATTTTTGATTGGATCCTGGCATGAGGAGGATCTGGAAATGAAGAAATGTACACGTTGTGACTGCACTTCCTTTGAAATCCGAACTCTCGCCAGCTCCCTGAAAGTGAGCCTGTCTTCTCAAATATGTATTCATCATCACTATAAACTCTGACCTATGCGGAAATAAGCTGTGCACGGCCCTTTTTGATTCTCTTGTAAAAAATTATTTCACAAGCCAGTGTTGTGGAAGCTACTTCGAAACTTTCGTTTCCCAAGCTGCAATGTGCTTTTTATGAGCGCAAACAACCCAAATCCTGTCAAACATCGCCTGATTATCTTTCATGTCTGACTGTGCTAATGCTGTCAAAAACACACAAGGTCTACATATAAGTTGTTTACACAGTTGTTTATGTCTAAAGTGAAAGTAAACAGTTGAGAGACAGCCTGATGCAAAATTATAATTCAGCCATTATTTACTCACATTCAGATTGGCCCAAACCTGTATTCATTTCTTTCTTGTGCTGAACATAAAAGAAGATATTTTCAAGAATGTGGGTAACCAAACAGTTGCTGTTCCCCATTGACTTTGAGAGTAGTAAACTAAAATACTACGGAAGCCACTGGGGACCAGCAACTGTTTGTTTACACTCATTATTCAAAATTACTTTTACATTCACCAAAAGAAAGAAGCTCATTCAGGTTTACAACTTGAGAGTGACTAAATGATGACAGATTTTTTTTTAAAATTCATTTTATATTTATTTTTTTGGGTGAATTATCCCTTTAATTTTTATAAAACAACAAAACCCAAAGAGAAAATCACTTACTCTTGACCTTGTACAGTGTATACAGCGTTTTATTTATTTTTTAAAAATACAATTTACCTCAATAATAAAGCACTGTTTGTTTTATTTGTATATTATGAGTGAATTTGTAATGTGTGTCTTTGTTCTTATTCTTTTTAAATAACAAAGATAAAATAATAGCAAAGATTTTGGCCTAAATGTCTGATTTTTTTTTGTAATTTGTTACCTTTTAAGGTTTTGTTTTAAAATTGGGAAATTCGTTTTGCGGTACTGCTTAGAAATCAACATAAATCAACATGCATCGCGATATCACCCAACATCATAGCTGTCTAATTATAAGAAATAGTCACAATTAAGCTATGGCTAATATTAATAAAGACATCTGCACAGAACACTCGATTTGCTGATATTTTGAAGAAAGAACATTACATCTAAAGTAAAATACAGATGCAGATGTATATATAGGACATTATTTGTAGAGGCCAACACATTACCTTTTAATCATTTAATCAAACAAGTCATATTTTATTGTTATCATATATTAGTCATATTTAATGTTCCTGTTTCTTCTGCAATGACAAAATTATGTTTCTGTATCTTTATTAAGATATGATTGGATGTGTTTCAATACAATAAATAAGATAGATGCCTTAGGTCTTAAAGTGACTGCAGGCTAATATTCCAAAGCTCATTTCTGCGTTTGCTGTGTTTTTATTGTGAAAGTGAATATACTTTGTTTGGTCTTCCAAAAGAGGACACAACTATAAATCAGTGGATAAGTTGTATTTACAACACTGTTCCAGAACAGTTCAACCCAAATATGTGTGCAATGCATTTTATGGACGATGAGGACTGTTTTCTATGAGAGTAGCTTACAATGTGATGTTTTGTTAATGAATTTCAGGAGGAGCACGCACAGATAATGATAACGCAGACAATTCACTATCAATAACTGCACCATCCATCCAACCACATCTAGAGAGAACCACGCTCAGATAATCAACACGGCCAATTCACCATCAGCAATCACATCATCTATCCAACCACCATGAGAGAGAGCCACTATAAATAATCATAGCAGCTTTACATGTCACTGACTTAAATTTACTATTGGTTTACAGCTAGACCACCAAAATTAAATTAAGATTTTTATCTCACAGAAAGTCAGATTGCTATATTCTTTTCCAGTGATTTTGGTCACATCACAAAACCTGACTAACTCAAACATAAGTCCTTTTGATCTGCCTGCTCCAGAAAAAAAAATACAAATAAATTGTACAGCCATATTTTTTCAGATATAAAGTCACTATGATGTGCGTAGTGAAAATAAGGTCACGTCATTGTGGTAAAGTGGAAGGTGCCGGGTACAGGAGAGGATACAGTGCAGTCTGATGTTAAACTCAGTCATTAAAGCGGATGGAAGCCTTTGTTCTGATGACTGTAAGCTTCTCTGTCCTCCAGTCTGCAGTCACTCCAATTATCCTTCATTAATTACAGGATACAAGACAAACCCAGAACTCTAAAGATAGTTTAATCATGCTTCACTCACTAGTGTTAAATTAATGCTTGATGACAGGGATTAAATATCAATGAGAGATTGAAACGAAGGGAATTAAAAGAGAGTTGTGGGGAGTGGTGCGCCCCAGGAGATCACCTACAAAAGCAGGTGGGTGGCAACCTCCAATCTAGTTATTTATTTAGCTTGAACTGTGCAGTGACCATAGAGACGCAGTTAAACACTCCTCAATATGGTTAGTAACCAACCTCAGGGTAAGAATCTTAATAAAGAAAATGTGTTTCCTGCCATTACTGTGTCATAACAGTAATAATAAAGGTACGTCCAAATGTCTTACTGATATTTGGATATATTTACCAAGTTCCTGTAGTTCAAATATTGGCGTCAGATCCAAGAAATGCCAATTTTGTGGTTTTTAAATCACCGGGAATCCATGAATTGATAAAATAGCAACATAGCATCTGCCTGCATTGCCAAAAAGACTCCTTTACATAAAATCCTCTGCACTTTCCAGCTAAAATGAATGTTTGAGGCTTTGACACAACACCGTTTATTTCTTTGACCCAAATTATAATTAATAAAGATTTTGTGTTACGCAAGTTATGTTATGACCCCAAACACTATTACAATAGCACATGATTTGTAAACTAATACATTTTGACATTTGCATCACATACTCGCCTCCATATATATGACTTTTCTGATGCAGTAAACTTGCTCTCTAGCGCACCTGGTACAGCACTGCACTTGCGCTACGTAGCATTTGGGTATGAGTCCTGTTAAACACAAGTCACAATAAAAGTGTCAAAGACTTGTAGAAGCATGTTAGAATTGCATGGCTACTTCAGCAAATGTGTTTTTATGTGTTGTTTGTTTTTTTAACACTATCGGTTAGGTTTAGCATCGTGTTGCAAAATTCATACATGTAACTTGAACGCAGTGCAAGTCACTTAGGGTGATCATCTTCCAAATGTTTAAATGTAATGCATTGGCTCCGGTAATGAGTTCCTGGCACCTTTCTATAGAGCCGCTATATGAAATTTGAGGAAACAATTTACACCTGCTCAGGTTATTGTGTTCATAAACAACGATTCTTCATAAATAGATAAAAAAAATGAATTAAATGTTACAGAGATGCACAACGGAAACAAGTGTACTCCTGGAAATCTTGGGTGTAAGATATCTAAATAAAGTAGTCTCAGTCCTGGTGCTACGCCGAGCTCTGCCACAGCATGTTTCATTCTGTGTGTCTTCTAGGTGTGTTTTTATATTCACAAGACCTTTCGTTTGATGTGTGTAAGGAGGAGATCAACCATTCACTTTAAATGATTTCTGCAGTCATACTTTCGCGCTAATGGCAGGACTTTGATTTATTTTTTGGCAGCTCGCTGTTCATCTTACTGCCATGGTAAAGCAGATACTGTGTCATGTCCATTTTTTGCCTTTTGCACGAGGTGTTATTTTAACTGCATGTCATCGGCCTCCATGCTGAATATATATGATCGCCCGTCTGTATTTGCTCATCTTCTAGGCAGAAGCTAAGTGTGTATGGAGTGTACAGATTACTTCACATTGATCTGACGACCATCACATTGAACAAGACATGTTACAAATTACTACTCTGAGTCCGTGCATGTGTTCATGTGTGTGTGTTGAGGTTGTGAGGTTGTGTTTGTTGGATATAGCAACACAGGCTGTATAATTTGCTCCATATGAGTGGGGCTGCCGGTTGGGTTCTGGTTTATTATGGCAGGACAGAGAGGGGGAAAGCATCGAGCACTCTGCGGTAGGTGAATCCAGTGCTGTCACCTGCACTGACAGGTGTCAATCAAAATGAGTCACCACCACCTCCTTCAGTTCACATGACTGCATCCTTAAAGAGAAAGGAGGGATTTTCCCGCCCAAAAGGCTAATTTGTTCAAATGTGTTATGTAAACAGCTTTTATGAAGATTACAATTTTGGTTTGTAGATTCTGACAGATTTATAGCTTTATGGCTTTTCTAACAAAGCTGTATGTGGAAATGTTATTTTTGTAAATTAAAGCATAACATGGCATTTAGAGCTTGGGGAAAAAAAATTGTTCTCTTCATTTCAAACGTGTGCATTGCTTTCTTCTGTAGCGCACAAAAGAGGATATGTTGAAGAATGGGTAACCAAAGAGTTTTGGCATCTAGTGACTTCCACATAAGAAAGTCAGTCATACAGGTATGCAATAACATGAAGCTGAGTACATGATGATGCAATTATCAGATCCAACATCCTCTCCACACATACCAGAGTTCTGAAAAAGATTTATCC
The DNA here is from genome assembly GCF_023724105.1 of Carassius gibelio. NCBI lineage: Eukaryota > Metazoa > Chordata > Actinopteri > Cypriniformes > Cyprinidae > Carassius > Carassius gibelio. The sequence continues at coordinate 6,800,935 of NC_068393.1, forward strand.
ATCTCAAACTGTTTCTCGTTACCTAGATTTTCACTGCAGCTGAAATGTAAACACATTTTTTTTGTGTGTGAAAATACACAAATTACATGTATAAACATACACCAAACAGATGTGAATTCCAAACATTGTCAAGACGTGATTTGTGTGTTTTTGCTGTGGTTTGTTTAGTAAATTTGCTGAGTACCCCTCTGTATTTCTTGGACAATTAAGCTACACCGTCATTTACCTCCCCTTGTATAGTAAACTATGATGTACCAATGATTTCTCCACTCGAAGCACAGTTGTACTACTGTTTGTGTCCTCATGAAGGTTGTTCTATCTATCTATCTATCTGTCTGTCTGTCTGTCTGTCTGTCTGTCTGTCTGTCTGTCTGTCTGTCTGTCTGTCTGTCTGTCTATCTATCTATCTGTTTGTCTGTCTGTGTATCTATCTATCTGTCTGTCTGTCTGTCTGTCTTTCTGTCTGTCTATCTATCTATCTGTCTGTCTGTGTATCTATCTATCTGTCTGTCTGTCTGTCTGTCTGTCTGTCTATATTAGCTATCGTCTGTCTGTCTATCTATCTATCTGTTTGTCTGTCTGTGTATCTATCTGTCTGTCTGTCTGTCTGTCTGTCTGTCTATCTATATTAGCTATCGTCTGTCTGTCTATCTATCTATCTGTTTGTCTGTCTGTGTATCTATCTGTCTGTCTGTCTGTCTGTCTGTCTGTCTGTCTATCTATCTATCTATCTATCTATCTATCTATCTATCTATCTATCTATCTATCTATATTAGCTATCGTCTGTCTGTCTGTCTATCTATCTATATTAGCTATCGTCTGTCTGTCTGTCTGTCTGTCTGTCTGTCTCTCTATCTATCTATCTATCTATCTATCTATCTATCTATCTATCTATCTATCTATCTATCTATCTGTCTGTCATCTGTCCATCCATCCATGCATCTCTCTTTTTATCTAGCTATTTTGTCTCTGTCTGTATTTTTGCTTATCTCTCCGTTTTCATCTGTCTGTCTTTGTCCTTATGTCTGTCTATCTATTATCTTCATCTATCTCTGTGTCTGTTTTTATTTATCTTTATCTATCTGTCTGCGTCCACGGATTAGTGTTTAAATTTATGCTCCATTGTTGTTCTGTCCTTAAAAGGGTCAGAACACCATTAAAGTCCTCTCCATGGCAGTCACGTCCTCACTGGAAGCAACACAAAGCAACAAGTATGTCTCATAAAATGTTACAACATGAAAGTGGACAGCAGAGACCAACAAAACCTTTTGCACTCCTCCAAGGCTAAAGCCTGCCAGAGACATGAGCTCTATATTTTGTTTTTTTGGCTTCTTGTCATAAAATCTGAGATGGGGAACAAAGCAGGGTTGAGTCTGTTGAGAGGGTTACATTAAAATTGCAGCTGGTCTTTTCCCTAATATGATACCATTCAAGGCTTTCATCTCCAAATGTACCCCCAGAGAACAGAGGAGAGGTAGAGAGAGAGCAGTATTCATCAAATTTTAGTTGATTTGCACAAGCATCTGCAATGAAAACATCAGATTCAGAGGCGTAGTTGGGTACATGGTCAGAGAAGGGGTCTTAAGGGTCATCGCGACTTGGTTCACTCCAACCTTGTTTGATAATATAAATCCTATGCTGGATTAGGCTCTGAAGGTCAAGCGTCACTAGGGTGTCTCTCAAAGCCTGGTGTTCACTTTTAAGGCCCTGAAATACTCATAGCCATGTGCTTTTTCATTCTTTGCTCAGGGGTAAAAAGAAGTTTGAAATACCTAAGCAGTAGTTTAGTTTCTGCAAACATCATAATGCTGCATTTGCTGCTGAGAGACACGTTTAGATGACTATTTAAATATATGCTTCATGCTTTCCTCTCCATAAGATCACAGCGGTGAGAAAACAGCAGTTAAGAAAGCATCAAATATCTGCAATTAAGCAGTAATGTAACATTTATTTATTTAGCACTTTATACAATAGATCGCTTTAAAGTGAGCAGCTTTACAGTATTAAACATGATCTATCAGTGTCAGTGTTGTTTCCAATAAAAATTTTGACTTCATTTTCTATTATAAAAGCAACTCTTCAGTCTGATGTTTCTCGCATCTGGCCTCAACTGACTGAAAAGAAGAATCATATGTGACCCTGGACCACAAACCAGTCTTATTTGTCCTTTTATTTTTAATTAAGCTGAGTAAATAAGCTTTCCACTGATGCATGGTTTGTTAGGATCGGACAATATTTGGCCGAGATACATACATTTAAAAATCAGGAATCTGAGGGAACAAAAAAAAAAAAAAAAAAATCTAAATACTGAGAAAATCGCCTTTGAAATTGTCCAAATGAATTCCTAGCAATGCATAATAATAATAATCAAAAAATATGTTTTGATATTTTTATACGATATGAAAAAATCTATAATAATAAAGATTTACATGTCAGAGAAGGCGCCGAGCCACACCTACCTATTACCGCATCATCATGGACATGGATTTTGTTCGAAATGACATGGCGCCAGTTTGTTCTTCAGAATAGCTTGAAGTAAATTGGGGCCAAAGTCTGGACATACTTGAGTGTGTGAATATTTCTTGTTGATTTTTAAGACTTGTTCTAAACCTACCGGGAAAAAGTTCTCATGCATTTGCTAACAGTACATCCCAGTTAACCTTCACTCGAGAGAATGTGAGAGCTTCCCACTCATTACAAATCGCAATTAGTAAAACAAACACCAGCAAGTATTTCCCGTCAGCTGTAATGCTGTAAGGGAAGCTGATTAATGGCCTTCGCATGAGGGATTAACCGTTCTCAAATGGGGCAACAATGCACCCATTAAACCCCATCAGCAGTGACGGGGCCTGTCCTGTGAGATTGAGGTACCTTAAGCTTCTAATGGCTCAGCATCAGCTTGCAATAATAAAGAAACAAAGCAATCTGGCTGCAGTTTGTTTGGTTGATGACGAAGGAGCCATGATCTGTGATTTCAGCTGAGAGCCATTACGGAAACAGAATGAAAGTTGGGAGAGGGGAGCTGGCTGTGACCTTGTGTCTCACACAGGATGAGGAAGATCGTAAGACTTAAGAAAACAGGAGGACGGGTGTGAGACAGGAATTGCAGGTCTTTAGCATTGAGTGCTCCCTTCTTAAAGGTGCTGATAGGTCACTTACTGCTCAAGCCTGAGAAAGAAACTTGAGTGTGTAATTGAGTGCTAGCAGCCTATGAAGTTTAGTGGGTCTTTCAGTTGGTGGTCTGTTTTGGCACAGGGGCTTTTGATACTTGTTAGCTATTCAGGCTGAGAAACTGGCTGATTGAGTTACTAGACTGCGCTGTATTTTTGACATAAGGGCAAATCATGGTCAGGTTTATGAGATAAGCATGAAATATTTCTTTAATCTAGGCTACACTAAACAAGAAAGGTACATAGACAAACACTAAAAATACTGAAGGCCTGGAATTCATGTCTTTCACCAATCCTCCTGTTTTCTCAAGGCTTCTGATCTTTGTGCTTTTCTATTTAGACCTGATACATATTTAGTTTTCTTTGGTCTTGTCTGAAACTTGTGAAGAATAAGTCAGCTTAATTATACATCAAATCTTAAAAGTACATAAGAAAAATATTGTTCTGTTTCGTAATACACTTAAGCAACTGTATTTTGCACTTTGTAATAATAGAAAAAAATGTAATTACAAGTTTAAAGTACATATTAAATCCTTTTTTCATATATATTTGTGTGTGTGTTAAAAGTATGTTAAGTACAAATGGGTAATTGCAAATATATTTTAATATAATAAGGTTTCTACAGAAATAAATAATATTTTATTTTACAATGAATGCTAGAAGGTGCATTGAGCTGTATTTAACCATATTTCACAGACAATAGAAATAACTATGAAATTACATATAAAAACACTCTTAAGCACACTAAAATGTGTTTAGGCTTATTAGAGTAACAGCAGAGTGTGTTAAGCAGAGTAATTTCTATTTAGTTTAGATTTGCTACAGTATCTAGACAGCACAAACTAGCTTTTGGCTAAGAATTCTTGTGTGAGCTCAGTAAACCATCAGCTTTGAAGACGGCGAGGTAGAGCTGAAGTCAAAAGGTGGGGTTTGGGATGCAGAAGAACATACCCGGCTCAGATTGCGTTTCATCTGTCCCAAAGGCGCACAACAAGACTTCCTCTTCCCCCTTCCACACTCACAGATGACCTTGGAGTCGATAGGACAGCAGCCAGAATCTGACAGCCGCAGGTCATGGGAGTAGTTTATGCAATGCGGAGGGACTTCAGTGGGTTATAGTGTTACAGAAGTGAACAAGCAGATATTGATGGCTCAGTCTCAGTTCTGATTGAAGTAGACACACACCGCATAACTCAAACACAGGATGTGGAGTGATAGCGCTTAGATCGGGTCAAATCTGCCTCTCTGGACGATAAACAAAGACTTGTCTGTGTTCTCTCATCATATACCTTTTATCACATCGGATTGTTTCAATTAATCATTTGAGTTTGGTAGGCAGCTTAAGTTATAACTGAGAGCAAAAGAAAAAGCGAAAACTCCCAAAGAGCCCGCCGTCATCCCCGGGGCAAGGAACTTTACAGATGATCCTCAAAATTGTAATTTAGACTCGTGAAATTACTCAGCGCAAACTGCTGTGCCTAAGGGGGTAAACGAGTGCCAGAAAGGGTGAAAACACACAGATTCATCATTCCCAGCAGCACTTCAAAGAGAGCCAAGCATGGGATTTATCTCTGTAATGTGTTTTCAACTGTCTCGGGGAGTTTATTGCTGTTCATAGTGCAGTTATTGAATAGAAACAACGAAGAACAATAACTATAGTCAAAATAAATAAAAAAATAGATGATTTTAAAGAGGTGTTCAATGTTATGGGTTCTAGTATATAAGTCAAGCAGCACTTGGGGCATTCAAATCATATTTAACTATGACACTTTCTTCTCACAATCTTGTGTCAACACTTCAGATATTGATATTTTTTGTTATTTATTATGTATTATATGTAGTGATGTGTGCGTTTATAGAATTTCTAATTTCAGGGAAATTAAGATGAATAATTCACACTTTTTTTACAGAGTCATTAAAGGTTTAGAAGTGAAGTTTTACTCATGATCTTTGCGAAATAGGCTCTTCACTCCAATTATAAGTTAGGAAAGAATTGTACATTCTAGGTCTGTGCCAAATTAATCATATATTAATAATAAAATATATCACTAATATGATAATGTTGCATTAATATTTTATATATTTGTATCAATATGTTTTAAATGCGTTATTGCATTTCATTTATTTAAATATATTTCAGTTTTTATATTTATTGATTCATTCTGTATTTGTTGAAAGTTGAACTAACAAACAATCAGGAAAACATTTGATTTTAGTATCTTATAATACAGCTCTATGAGTTTTTGTTATTTTTTTTTAATTAGAATTTATTTTTCTATTAATTACATTAACATATATTCATTAGTTTTTATTTCATTAAATATAAATACATTTTCATGTTAATTTTAAAGTTAGTAATTTTGATGCACATATAGATTGTTTTCAGAAATTTAAATATTCCTGTTTAGAATTTTTATTTTCTTTTTCTTTTTTGAGAAAGAAAATTAATGTTAAAAAAATTCAATTGAGAATCAATTATGATGTGATGGCTCTTGATGTATTGAGTCAAGACATTTTGTAATTGCTGGTTGAACAGTTAGTTCGGTTTCAGTACAGAGCGGCTTCAGGTTTGCTATTTTGTTGAAGCTTCAACATCTTCCCCCACATCACCATTTGTTTGAAATGTAGCAACAGCACGCCATTCACAGGGGAGCGAGGACTAATTCAGTCAAGTGGAATGAGGAATTGCTCGTTTGCTTTGACAGCCACACTATAAATATTGACTCCTACAGAAATGCTACATTTCCTGCAGCCCTCCTGCCGTCTGCACGTCTCACAACACTTTCTGACAGCTCTGGCCATTCCCGGTTTCTCCTGTTTGTGTCAGTCAGGTGTCCGAGAGTCCCAGCTGCTCCACAGACCCGCACCATGTGTGAGCTGCCACAGCCGCCAGGTGCTTTCCATTTGAATGTTAGCGCTCTCCAGAGACTCCCAGCGGGGTTACGCTAGGTCTCACCTGAGCTAATTGGTCCTTCAGAGGGAAAAGTGTGAGAAGACATGCTGTATTGCTTTAGTCTTTAACTTCTTTTGATTGATGCCTTACATGTAGAGGTCTAGACAGAGTATGTACAAGCTAGATGTTGGGATGAAATATGTTTGATCTTTTATGTGGCTCGGATGAAGCTGCAGGAAGTACTGAAGCATCTCTGTGTGTCTTTGAGCTTTGAACAAAACATTTCTGTCTGACAGGTGCAGTGTTGCATAAGAAAGAGACGTGACAAAGCTGAAAAAATAATAATTTTCACCAAAAATAAAAGTAAAATAAATATTTGGTGTGATAAAGACCTAATATAAATGGGTAGTTGACATGTCCTGGCATATAACATGCTTTCATACTACATCGGAATATACAGTATATATATATATATATATATATATATATATATATATATATATATAGCAAGTGATTTTTTTTAAGGATAAAATGAACTAGTGAACTGAAATTATTTCAAACCAAAAGGAAAAATACAGTCTCAGCATTAACTAACATTAACAATTAATAATATGTTTGTTACAGTATTTAACAAGCTTTTTTGATAAAATACAGCTGCTCATCGTTACTTTATGTTAGCTGTGGTCTAATAAATAATATAAACAGAGACAACTTTTGATTTTAATAATGTATTAGTAAATGTTCAAATGACCTTTAATTGGTATTAATAAATTCTTTAGAAGTATTCATTTTTAGGTCATGTTAACTAATGGAATCTTAATATACAGTTGGTAAAATGTTGGTAAAAATATAGTGTAATAAATTATATATATATATATATATATATATATATATATATATATATATATATATATATATATATATATATATATATAATGCATGCTGAGGTCATTATCAGCAATTTGATGATTTATTTAATTTATTTATTCCTGATTTAATGCTACACTTCTATCTAGGTCTTGTATAACACATCTGGAATTACATCAGTCTCCAAATTTAACCTTCACTGAACCACTTCACATAAATAACCACTCATCAGCGGGATTTTTGTGTACACCATTTTGTCACACCATAGAGTTGAACACAGCTGAAATAGATGGCAGTCCAGGTTTAAATGCTGTTCAAATGTACTTACAGTTCACTGAGGAAGTGTAGGTTGTGGAAAGCATTGGGCTGAATCTCACTGATGTTGTTCATACTGAGATCCCTAAAAAAGAATAGAAACAGAGAGGTCAACGGCAATGACCATCATATCAGTTATATTACAATTTTTTTTTTTTTTTTTTTTTTTAGGATTTCAAAAGAACAGTGTTTATTGGATTTAAATGTATTTATTTATTTTGTCAATTAAATGCATTTTTGCAGAGTCTTAGTATTATTTTATCATGCATTAAATTATTAATTTCTTTCATAAATAAATAAATACATTCTTTCTGACCCCAATCTTCTGAACGGTAATGTATATCATATATTAAAAGCATATGTGCATAAAAAAATGCATAGTATAAAACTAAAACTCGTAATCAAACATAAAACATATTGGGCCCTATAATACACCCGCCGCAAAGTGACGCAAGGCACAACGCAAATGTGTTTGCTAGTTTCAGTCCAGCACCATTCGCATTTTCCCATCCAGCGCCATGTCGTTTAATTAGTAATTGCATCTGCGCTAATTATATATATATATATATATATATATATATATAGAGAGAGAGAGAGAGAGAGAGAGAGAGATTAGATTAGATAGGTTAGATTAGATTCAACTTTATTGTCGCTGCACATGTAAGGTACAAGGCAACGAAATGTAGTTAGCATCTAACCAGAAGTGCAATAAGCAGTAAATACAGAATATACAAGGTATACAATGTGTACAATAACTGTACAGATAAGTATTATGGACATAATTTACAGGTTTTAAATAGTATTAGCATGATATACAGATAGATGTACTATGAACATACTATACAGATGGATTATGTAAAAGTGTATGTACACTATAGGCAGGACTATGAACATATGAACATAATTTACACTATTGCAATGGACATTAAAGTGCATAGAAAATATTTCCGTGTGCAAATGGATTATACCGTGTTCCTGGATGAACAGACAGTAGTGCAAGTAATAACAAGTTCATTGTTTTTTGGTTGTTGTAAATAAATAAATAGATCTATCAAATGTAGTGATGAAGAGGGTATGAGGAGTCTGTGTGTGTGGTGTGTGTGTGTGTGTGTGGGGGGGGGGGGGGGGGGTTGTCAGAGGGGAGAGTTCAGCGAGGAGACAGCTGTAGGGAAAAAGCTTTTCCTGAATCTTCTAGTCCTTGTCCGGAGGCTCCTGAAGTGCCTCCCGGAGGGCAGGACATTACACAGTCCATGGTCAGGGTGAGAGGTGTCCTTGAGAATTTCTTGCGAGCTCGACGAGCTGGCGGTCAGCCACTGAGCAGTTCCCATACCAGACTGTGATTCAACTGGTCAGGATGCTTTCGATCACACACCGTTAAAGGTTCACCACTATGGCTGAAGACAGCTGGTTCTTCTTCAGTGTCCTGAGGAAGAAGAGGCGCTGGTGACCAGGCTGGAGGTGTTTGTGGTCCAGGACAGGTCCTCCAAGATGGTGGTTCCCAGGAACGTTTAACAACCATCCTGTTAATGTGAATGGGGTCATGCGTGCTTCCATTCTTCTTCCTGAAGTCCACAATGAGCTTCTTTGTCTTTCTGGTGTTAAGAGACAGGTTATTGTCAGCGCACCATGTGGCCAGGTGCTGTATCTCTTCCCTGTAGGCAGTCTCATCGTTGTCACTGATGAGGCCAATCACTGTGGTGTCATCTGCAAACTTAATGATGGAGTTGGATCCATGCACAGATTTGCAGTCGTGGGTGTAAAGGGAGTAAAGGAATGGGCTCAGCACACAGCCCTGTGGTACGCCAGTGTTAAGTTATATATATATATATATATATATGCCTACATGTCATAATGGATAGTCATCGCATGTATCAGAATTAGGCTATCTATTTGCTCACACACGATCAGCTCCGTTTCATCTTTGAGATGCATTATGCCTTTGCGCTTGTGAAATTCCAACATGTAAATAGCAAATCCGTTGCACGATTGCAACTGGCTCTTAAAGGGAATGAAAGATGAGACATCCTATTTGTTTTATTGCACATTACGCCCAAAACACACCCATTACTCATTAAGAGAATAGGGACAACTCCTTTAGACCATGTGCCCAGGCGCATGGTATGTTTTTCCATCGTTAAAATAGCAAAAGTGGATTTGGACTTGCCCTGAGTGCACCTGCACCGTGCGCTTTACACTTTGCGTTTAGATCGCTAAAATAGGGCCCATTATTATCATCATGAACTGCATAGATCCAGCAATATGTTAAATTATTAACATAATAAAAATAAATTATTATTATTGTACTGGGCCAATTATTGTAATTAAAATTAGTCTGAATTTAATTAAGAAGATAATACGTCTATTATAACCACGCCTGGTTATGCAGTTTGTATTGTTTTACTAATATTTAGCATTGTTTTCCCCTGCTAATCAGACCAGAACAGTGACTCATTCTGCTTCATGAAACAACCACTGAATTGTTTAATTAAGGTCTGCTTGTTGTAGAGATATATAATGATATTTATTTTATGAGTTCATGTTTGAATGGTTTATAACTTCATTAATTTAGCATCATGGCGTGGTCACATATTTTACCTTTATCGTAAAAGCTAGAGCTTTTGACAGACACGCTCATCATTGTTGATCAATGTCCTCATCTTGGTCCTTATGATATCCATTAAGCTTTAAGTGCAATCAAGATGAAAAACTGCACAATATTGATTATACGGGAGTAATTATGAGTAATCCAACACAGTAACTCTTATGTTTCTAATGAAAACCTAGATCAGTAAAATCGAGCAACAATACGACCCTTGATTACAACATGTGAAATGTGGCCTTGTGCTTTTTATTATTATCATTATGGATGCCTCTCTCAATTTCCCATTCAATTAATGAATGGGCTCCAGAGATTGTATGTGATTATGCGCACTGTCCGATTCCAATGAGAGCAGACGGACCTGATGTTTTTATCAGCTGTGCCAATTTCGTCTAATCACTAGTGTTCATAATAAACCCTGCCTGATCTAGACAACACCTTCAGTCAGAGACCTGGACGATCCTGAAAAATGAGCGGCACTGGCTTTGACAGTTTCTTCCAAAGGCAGCCAAGAACCCTCTAAATGAAACATGTGGACTCGCATATCAAAGAAAACCCACACCTGCACATTTTACCATCCATCAGAGAGGAAAAAAGACTTTCCACTACAAGTGATTGTTCAACAGATGTAATTTCCTCTCTGGTTTGTAGTAAATGTGTGTGCAGTTGTGTTCCAGATGTTTTCTGCCTTCAGTCTAATCAAAATATCATGATTATCTAATATTTTTCACTTCTAAAATTTGACCTTCTCCATCATTTCAGGGTCAGGTATGCATCTTTATTTTCAGCCCTAGTGTGTCCTGAAGTCTCAATTGACCTATGACCTGTGATGGTTGTCAAAGTTGAACCGATTAGCATAATCAAATTAGCATTGAGCCTGCTGGTTGAAAGTGTAAACATACCAATATTGTCAGTGTATTTGTGTATAATTCATATAGTATTTATTAAAGTATTAGTAACGCTTCATAATAAGATTCTATTTGAACATTAGTTAACTTCATTTGGGAACACAAACTAATAATGAAAAATGAACGCTTGTATTTTTATTAACTAACGTAAAAAAATAGTAATTAATACTGTAACAAATAAATTGTTCATTGTTAGTAAATGTTAGTTAATGCATAAAATATTTTCTTAAAACTTCTTTTCTTTGGGTTTTAACATATAACATCTTGTTTTGTGTGTTTATTCGAGTCTTTATTGATTAACTTAATTGTTTCTTTCAATGTTGTTGATCAGCACTTAGGTCAGCCTTGCCTGCTGTATGTGCTTTAGAAATTGCATGTGCATAGTTTTAATTCATGTATATTAAATGTTTTAGTCATTTGAGTACTTCATCCTAAACTTAATTCAGCTAGTTGCAACAGTTGCAACAGGTTTTCATTTTCATCTAATATAAATGTTAATTATTAGTATTATTAAATTTTTAGGCAAAAATCCATCCATGTCCATTCAAAATTAGCTGTACAATTTTAATAGACCAGTCTCCGAGACTGAAACAGATGATTCTTCTGCACAATCTGACTTTGCTGCAGTCTGGAATTGAACTACTGGTTTCGTCTGGTCAGAGGAGAACTGACCCCCCCAACTGAGCCTGGTTTCTCCCAAGGTGTAATGTATTTTGTTTAAAGCACTATATAAATTAAGGTGACTAGACTTGACTTGACAGTGCCTTATCTACACCTAAATTGTGCAAATTAATACATAGATTTTATGTCTGATAATCTAGAATAAATTCACATGAGCTTTAGACATAACCAAACAAATATTCAATAACTTCAATGCTTATTTATCAATAGAAATGATTCATAAGTTGAAGAAAATTAAACAATTAAAAATGATTCACTTGTCAGGCACCATTATTATTCTTTCCACCAACGGCACACACAAGAGACCATAGACAGCTAAGTTTGCAAAAGCAGCATTTCAGATTCAGCCTGATGGATCTCAGTGGTGTTACTCAACCTACAGGTGTAATAAATTATTCACAACGAGGGTTGTGTCTCTCCAGAAGTGTAACAGTGCTGCAAGATGAATTGGGAATGGGCCAGAGTGGTTTTACTGCAAAGACCTTGAACATCTGAACTAGCAAGGTTTTCATTTAGGCAATGTCGAGTCGTTATTAAAGCAACCAAACTGCAACATTACTTCATTTGTTGTCCCTGGAGGTCTGGAACAGCCCAAAGGGCAGCTTCTCATAACTGTAGACCACCAGGCTTGAGAAGATAAACTGAAAAGTCTGAAAATATTCATCACAGAGACTTTGATACTCAGCTATTTATTTGTTTTGTCAGCGTGTCAGCCATGACAAGGTGAAAAGCTAATTTGCTGTAGATGGGGCCTGGAAAACTTCACTCAGAAAAAGAAACAGATTGAGTTGACCTGACCACCGCTGTTTTCCACTGACATGGTGGCATGGAATGCAGTCATCACAAACCAGTTAAACTGGAGGGAGTATTTGGGTTTTGAACTACTCCCAATATCGCACACATCAGCTGGTATTTATGGCTTAATGAGGTTTTGCCATCGAGGTGTTGACGGCTAGCCTACAGCAGTTACACAGAACTAACTGTAATATTAAACCTTTATCAAAAAAAAAAAAAAAAAAAAAAAAAGATTTATAGCTGTGTGAAACATGTCTCACACCCAGAAAACCACATACAAATCTCAGCATAATCTGTGCACTAAAATGAATATCAATAAAGGACCGTTCACACAAAGGGCGATGACTATAATGATGGCAATAAAGACATAATCTTTCTAAATGCAAAAGACTAGCAGAGCACACACCAAAAATATGACGATAATAGCACAGAGAAATAACATCATTGGAATCGCTTTCAAAATTATGTTTTTGTTTTGTTTTTTTCCAACAGCCAAAAAGTGGAAGGTGGAAGATTAAAAAACTGAAGCATGTGCTTAAATGGAACAGTATACTGCTGGTTTGGATGCTGATGTACAGTGGCGTGCAAAGGTTTGGGTACCCCTTGCAGAATCTGTGAAAATGTGAATAATTTGAACAAAATAAGAGAGATCATACTAAATGCATGTAATTTTTTATTTAGTACTGTCCTGAGTAAGATATTGTACATACAAGATGTTTACATACAGTATAGTCCACAAGACAAAGCAATTGCTGAAATTATTGAAATAACCCCATTCAAAAGTTTGTGAACCCTTGGTTTTTAATACTGTGTGCTGTTTCCTGATGATCCACAATTGTCTTTCTGTTTTGTGATGGTTGTGCATGAGTCCTTTGTTTGTTCTAAACAGTTAAACTGAGAAATGTTCTTCAGAAAAATCTTTAAACTCCTGCAGATTCTTCAGTTTTCCAGCTTCTTTGCATATTTATACCCTTTTCAAAAATGACTGTATGATTTTGAGATTCATCTTTTTACACTGAGGACAATTGAGGGACTCAAACACAACTATTAAAAAAGATTCAAACATTCACTGATGCTCCAGAAGGAAACAAGATGCATTAAGAGCTGGGGGGTGAAAACTTTTGGAATTTGAAGATCAAGGTAAATTGTACTTAATTTGTGTATCGGGAAACATACAAGTATCTTCTGTTGCTTATGAAGGGCAGAACTAATTGGAAAAAATATATATATTTCAACAAAATAAGACAAATCTTCATCATGTTTAAAAGTTTTCACCCCCAGCTCTCAATGCATCTTGTTTCCTTCTGGAGCATCAGTGAATGTTTGAATCTTTTTTAATAGTTGTGTTGGAGTCCCTCAAATATCCTCAGTCTGGAAAGATGTATCTCAAAATCATACAGTCACTGCTGGAAAGGGTTCAAATATGCAAAGATGTTGGAAAACTGAAGAATCTGCAGGACCTTAAAGATTTTTCTGAAGAACGCTGCTCAGTTTAACTGTTCAGAACAAACAAGGGACTCATGCACAACCATCACAAAACAGAAAGACAGTCGAGGATCATCAGGTAACAGAACACAGTATTAAGAACCAAGGGTTCCCAAACTTTTGAGTGGGGTTATTTTAATAATTTCAGCAATTTATTTTGTGTTGTGGACTAAAGGTAAACATTTTATATACAATATCTTACTCAGGACAGTACTAAATAAAAATATAACATGCATTTAGTATGATCTCTCTTATTTTGTACAAATTATTCACATTTTCAGATTCTGCAAGGGGTACCCAAACTGTGTTTATCATCATAGTTGTTGTTTTTTGGTGTGAACGGTAAATTTCAAGTTCTGTAAATTTCCAACAGTTGCTGTATCTTAAGATCTATACTTTGCACAGTTTTTTTAGCTAGTTAGTAGCTAGTTTAGCAATGTGTAAAAGTCTCTTCACACCAATACCAGATGTTTAGCATGACAATTTGGTGCAATAAACATTTTGATTTGATTTTTTAAATGTAATTTCTACTGAGAAATAAGTATTGTATTAATTATTTAATTTTAACCCCCTCTATTTAGTTTTATAGATTATTAAGCTGTTATGCTTCCTCAGAAGTCTGTCCAAAATCAGTTTCATGAGGTACTTTTGTGCACAAATTCTCCCTTCAAAGTTATTGCCTAAGAAAGGTGAAGCCACATTGCTCTGTAAAATGTCACATTTGAAGTCATTCCAATAGACATCCATGCAATCAACAGTTTCGTGTGCAGGCAAAAAACTTCCCATGCAAGTTTAATTTGTTTTTAGCTAGGTCACATGAATTCACTATATTGAGCAACAAAAACCTGCTCGGTTTGAAAGTAGCTTCATTGTGAGCTTTTTTTTTTTTGCTTGGTTTTAACAATAATGTTTTTGATACTACTGTGTAGATGAACTTAAATAATTATCGGCAAGCTTACTTGCATTACAAACTTTATTGCCACCTGCAGGTGGGGTGTCTTAAAATCACCAGAACGACTATGAAAACCATCTTTTGTTTTGTTTGTTTATTTATTTTTAGTTAGCTCTTCATCCACTCTTTTTCATCATTTAGTTAATTTAGTTATTTTAGTTTACGAAGTCAATATCTTATGTCTTCAGTTTGACTGTCTAATAATAACCCTGCTGTTTTCTTTCAATATAAAACCGCTCCATCATGTGGTAAGGCTTAATTCTTTCCACACTCATCTAACACATGGTGTTTTTTTATTGCAATAATTACAATTAATGAAAAAGACGTTTGTTTTTCAGCCAAATGGGCAATGTTGATTTAAGACATTACGAAGTATAACCGATCTCCTGCTGTCTTTACGGAGAAACTCATGTTCTTCACACTGCACATGCAGCTTCATAGCGCAACCACTGCAATCAAGAAGATATTGATTTTCTTTATTTTATTTTTAATTAAAGAAAGGCAGATGTGACCGGTTCACAAGCAGTCATAAGCAAAACAATTTGATACTACAGGAAATATCTGGCAGCCATGTTTAGGCGCTGAACAAATGGTTCCTGATGATTATTTCAATTATTACTAAGTGTGTTCAGGCAATGCAACAGGTTTGTTCCTAACGGTCCCGTCTCCTTCAGGAAACCCTGCAGGAGATGGTATATATCGAGGCTGTGCCGCAATCTCACCCGCCCCGGCGTTTGCACACGTAGGGGTTTTGATGCACGGCCATCTGAAAGATGATACTCGTAAACGTCAACACATGCAATGAAGACTTTACTAGTTTCAAACAGCTGCTGCCTCTCTCCCTTCTTCATAGATTTACATGTTATTCTGGCCTTTGTCTTCATTCTACAGCTGCGGTGGCATTTCCATGTGAAGAATTGGTCAAATGCAACTTATACGGCGAGGAGATGTATTGATCTGTGACTATGTAGCATAGCCTTAGCGTCTTATTGTTTTAGAAAATGGTTAACACATAACAATAGTAAAAAATAATATTTTCAATATTTTGTAATCATTTATGAAATTTACTAGCAGTTTCTGACGGAAAATAGTTTTACAAACCTTTTTTTTTATTGTGTAGGAATTAGTGTACATTGCGGTTTGATTTTTCGCCATCTAAAAGCGAGTGAGCACATCTGCCACTGCAACTGTAGAATGACTCCTTTATATATAGTGGATGATTAAGTGAAATAGGACCACCTGTGTCCCCCAGTCATGTTTTCATGACTTTAACGCTCTGAACAAAGGTGAAGTGTAGGTTACGAAAGCATTTTTAGCTCTCTAAGGACGCATGACGTAATAGCTAGAGAGAAAGACTGCATGTGTTGATTCTACCAGCATAGTCTGCTGTTTACCCCACAAGAGTTTCAGATGTTTATCATTTATAGAGAAATGAAAGTCGGGAGTATGTACTGTATCAGCAGACATATCATATTTGTTTGTATAAGACAGTAATAGTTTCATTTTTGTGCACTAACAACAAAAGTTTTTTTTTTTTTTTGGTAAGTATAGGCTTATGCCATTACACTGCCTTTCCACATAAGGATGTCGAGAAAAACGCCACTCCTTAAATAATTAAGATGTTTTTCATTTACAGAGAAATTATAGTTTGTACAAGCCGATATGTTGTTGTGTGCCCTTAACAAATGTAAAAGTTAAAACAAGTTGCATAATGAGGGTTTATTTTGGGTTGTACTACTTGAATAGTACAATATAATAACTGTAATGCATTTAAAAGAATATACATTTATAATGGTTTATATATATATATATTTATATATAATGGTTTATTTATAATATTTTATATATATTTTATAATGCATAAGGATATCCAAGATTATGAATATTAAAAAAAAATATATGCATATATATCCGCTTGAATGTGCAGTACCTTGTTCTGGACGTAATTTTTTAACAACTATTTTGAACAACTTTTTAACTACATGAAAATAAGTCTAAGAAAATAATATTATTAAAATGTAAAAGAATGAACTAATATATATATATATATATATATAGTAAATAGTAAGTATATATATAGCTATAGTAAGTATAAGCTGTTAATTAATTTTACTTATTATTTCTTTTTTTTATTATTATTGTTATTTTTTACTTTATGCCCAAGGTTTTTTTTATGGTTTTTTTTTAGGATATATATAAGATTTTAATTCAAAGTAGTCTATGTTTAAAATGCATTTTAAATTATTATTATTATTATTATTATTATTATTATTATTATTATTATTTTAAGTAGGCAAAAAAAATGGTTTCATTCATTCACCTATATACTGTATAAAAGTACATGTTAGAAAATGTGGACAGAAGCAAAAGCAGGGTGCTGAAGGAATGCAGCAGTGAGGACATGACTAGACCGCTCTGCCGATCGTGTCCAGGCACAGCAACACAGAGGAGAACATGTAATAACCATCTCTGAAGTGGCTCTGGAGGGCTCACTCCTTCCGCCAAACCCTGGCACAGTTATATTTTAATATCGCCTGCCTCACACCAGCTCCTCTTCAGAAACATGGCACGCTTTTCCCTTTACAGTAATGCCATTTACTGTACAGTTTGCCTAGAATCAGTGTGAGCAAATATCCTCTCCACTGCAGAAGCCTAAAGTTAAATGGAAACTTCGAAATCACAAGAGCGCTCAGCACTTTCCAGTTTCAAAGAAACATTAAGGTGTGTCAGAAGTTGACAAAGATGATGATGATGATGTTGATGATGATGACTTCAATCTCTGAGTCAGACCTGCCACATTAGTAAAAACCTTAGGGGTGCGTCCACTGCGAACATCAAGGAAACTTCTGGGAACTTTATTAGACAAATGCAAAATTCCTGCCGAGGAGCATAAGATTATTTTTAAAGAAGAAAGGGAAGGGGAAAAGTGGGTGAGAGCGATGCATAGATTAGGAGGCTGTTTGGGAGAAGTTGAGACAGTCTCCATGGTGAGAAACCTCAAGCCCTTTTGGGGTGAAACTAAGTGTGGAGGTCGGAGCCATGCTTCAATTCATCATTCACTCCAAGCTGACGTAATGGTGTATCAGACAGACCCGGGGACCCAAAACAACTCCTAAACTTTTCTCTGAATTTGTTTCCTGTAACCTGCGAACAGTTCCCACATCACACACAAAGGACAGCAGAGCGATACGCTTGTGCCGCTTTGTTTGAAGATAAGGCCCATGCAAGTGTTACACGAGTGTTCATTAGAGATATTCTCTGTTTTTCTCACCCTCTTGATGACAGCGAGCCATGTATCAGCACTACGGGAACAATCTGAGCTTTCTTGACACGTTTCCTGTTTTCTGTCTCCCTTCTACGGATGCTCACTAACCCATAAACAGTTTCCTGCAGGTCAGGGGCCAAACTTCTCAAAGTGTTTTTACACTAGCTTCAGACGAGACCACCCTGGAGAGGAAGGAGTGATTGGAGTTAAAGCTTTACAACATAACATGTGATGAGGCAAAAATCATAGTTGCCCTTTAAAAGACAGAATGGGGATAGGGGTTCCTCTTTGTACAATGGAGCACCAGGCCATAATTCTGCACAGTCACACCTCTCTCTACAGCACACTGCTCTTGCTTTATGGCCAGGGATTGAGAATTTGATTACATTTTATATTATTTGTAAATATGTTTTATTTGATTTGCTTTTTTAACTTCTCTCACTTCTTTCACTTCACTTCAATGGCTATTTTAAGGATTTGTTTACTTTTTTAATGTCTCCCACCTTTAGCTTTTTTCCTGTTTTTTTTTTTTTTTTTTTTTTACTTCTTTCACCTGACAAGGTTTATTTATTCTGTTTTTTATTACATTTATTACATTTTTTTTTTACCACATTTCCTTCACATATATTTTCTTCTTATTTGCTTTTTTAGCTTCTTGACCAAGGTTAATTTTAGGTATTATTTATTTATTTATTTGTTTATTTATTTGTTTGTACTTTTCTCAACTTTTCAATAAACAGTGCCTATATTTTATTTTATTTTATTACATCATAATTTTTTAAATTTCATTTCATTTCATGATTTTGTTGTATATGTTTTATTATTTGAATTTTATTACATAATTATAATTTTATTACATTTCTATAACAATTATTTAATCTATCACTTCATTATCAGTGATTATTTTAAAGGGGGGGGGGGGGGGGGGGGGGGGGGTGAAATGCTCGTTTTCACTCAATATCCTGTTAATCTTGAGTACCAATAGAGTAGTACTGCATCCTTCATAACTCCAAAAAGTCTTTAGTTTTACTATATTCATAAGAGAAAGATAGTCTGTACCAATTTTTCCCGGAAAAACACGAGCGTCTGGAGGCGTGACATGTGGGCGGAGCTAAAGAATCACGAGCGCCAGTAGGCTTTTGCGTTGAGAGCGTTTGGAAGCTGTGACATTACCGTGAGGACAAAACCAACCAAAACAAACCATGGCTAACAGTCAGATTCAGCGTATATTTATGATCCAGAATCAGATCCCGAGGCTGAAAGTTAACAAGAGCAGCATTAGCAACGACATCTCTATGTGGTATGTACTGAAACTGTATATATTTGCTTAGCGGTTTTGGAAAATGACTAAGTTCCACTTTGTCATCTTTTTTTTTTTTTTTAAGCTGTGATGTGGAAAGTGCAGTTTGATTACAACATCGCATGTTGTTTACTTGATGTGCTTACGCGCCGATAGCTAAGTTAACAACACAGAGATATTTGAAGCCGTTTTACTCACCGCCTGCGGTTCCAACACACGATCGTGACCCTTTTTCGTTGGGATTGCATTATCCTTAAGAAATAAACGATACGCAAATCCAGCGTCAACCTGGGCCTTGTTTGTAAAACAAGCATCTTCGAAATGTAGGGAACAAACACAAAAACTTGCACAACTCCGTTGATGCTCTGTAAAAATAAACTCCATCCACTGGTCCCTTAATGCTGTTTCTCTTGTGGTAATCTGTGCAGGGTTGTCTTGCCCTGGCAACCAAAAACACACTTCTTTTGTGACATTTCGTGACGCTCTCGCTCTGATCAGTGAATCGCTCTGATCAGTGAAGTCTGTTGTGCTCTCAGTGCTCTGCTATACGGGAGCGCGTGCTCTTCAGGCAGAAGTGCCTCAGGACCCATATAAGGAAATTCCGCTCCATCTAACGTCACACAGAGCCATACTCGAAAAAAACTTTCCGAAACTTGTGACAAACCGGAAGGAGTATTTTTGGAACAGAAATACTCCTTCAAACGTACAACTTAATTTTTGAAACTTTGTCCATGTTTAGCATGGGAATCCAACTCTTTAACAGTGTAAAAAACTCAATATGCATGAAATAGCATTTCACCCCCCCCCCCCCCCCCCCCCCTTAAGTGTTTATTTATATTTATTTATTTATTATTATTATTTATTTATTTTTTTTTATTATGTTTTACTTCTCTCACCTACCAAACTTGTTTATTTATTTATATATACATACTTTTCTCAACTGTTCAGTGAGCAATGCATTTATTTTATTACGTTTCATTTATATTTCATGTTATATATTTTATTTTAATTTTTTTTTTTTTTTTTTTTTACCTAACAGCCAAGGTTTATTTTACTTTAATACATTTATATCACATTTATAAAAAAATAAAAAAAGATAATAATAATAATAATAATAATAATAATAATAATTTTTTTTTTTCCCCAGTTCATGGCCAATGGTCATTTTAAATTAAAATAAAATTTATGCATTTAGCAGAGGCTTTTATCCAAAGTGATTTACATTGCATAGGCTAACAATATTGTCCTAACATGTTGTCTCTGGGATTCAACCTTGTGCTTGCTTACGCAATGCTCTACCACTTGAGCTACTGGAGAAAAGAAAAAAAAAAAAAAATTGTATTCATTTATTTATCGATTTACTTACTTCTTTAACCTAATGACCAAGAGTTTTTGTTTTATTGTATTTTATTTTGATCATGATACAAACTATACTTTAACTTGCGTTCGAACACCCACATTTTCAGGCTGCCATGAATGGCATGATCAAATCACTAACAGTAGAACAATTTATAAATACGGACTCAAAGTCTCTTATTATAAGTATGAAATATAATATTGTAGTTTATTAGAATTTTCCTAATACAAACAATGTAGTTTCAGAGTTTCAGAGTATATAGGGAGATTCGAGTTCAGAGCCTAAATGATGTAAACTATGCACTTGTGCCACTATCCACATTATGAACTTTCCCATTTCTGAATTATTAGTAAGCATTATTTATACCACAAAATAGAGTATAAAAGTGCAGAAGCATGTGCACCTTATTCTGTAAAAGAGAGTAAGCATTTGCTGGCAAGAGACACGTTGCATTTCCTTGTTCTTCACTCTACAGCTTTAATGAAGTATGTACAGAGGATGTAAATGATGTTTTTCCGGTGGTCCCTATCATCTCCAAACTGTTTGACCTCTACTTCCACCCAGTCCCACCCACCAAGCTACTACAGCTCTCCAGTAGCTCTCTTTCTCTCTGTAGTTCAGCATTTTCTGCTCCATTCATACTCTCGTCTTCCTCCCCTTCATCACCCTCCAGCCTTAAAAGCTGACATGTTTGGGTAAACATTACACAGTGCTTTGAATCCTGAGCTACTGGTAGAAAGCCACAAGACAAACAGGTGGTCCTCAGGTGCTGCCGTCTTCTTCAAAGCGCTGGATCCCATTCAACAGCTCTGTCCTTAACACGGCTGCTCTAGTCCCGCTGTTCTTCGCTTAAACCCAAAAGAGAAAAGCAGGCCCTCCAGACATATATCAGTCTCTCTCTCACACTCGCTCGCTTTCATGTGGCTTTATCTTCTCCTGTACTGCTTCCTTCTTGTTGCCAAACTCTTCTTAAATCATTTACACACCCCATGTCGGACCAAACTTGTCTGACTCTCTCTTCTCTCTGTGTTGAACAAAAAATGTTTTTTGAAGAATCTTCATGCAGCTATTTTGCTTAAAGCAACAGTTCATGACAGCAATACAGAGTCCTGCATGATATAAATGACAGAACTAATTAGTACAAGGCCACAGGTGGACTAAAACGAGGGAACAAATTAATAGTATGTGCCCACGAATTAAGTTGTGGCTGGCCACAATATCTGTTTTTCTGCATTCCTTGGGTGGGACTGCGTATTGTTATGATCAAACAATGACAAAAATCTCACCAAAGCACCATAAAAGTAGTCCAAATGTGAACAAACTGATTGGTCTGATTCAATGGATTAAACCGTTCTTACGCTCCAAAAACATAAAGGTACCAAAATGGGGGGTTTCAAAGCAATGCAAAAGAAGAACTGTTTCCGGTTCCCAA
The DNA here is from genome assembly GCF_023724105.1 of Carassius gibelio. NCBI lineage: Eukaryota > Metazoa > Chordata > Actinopteri > Cypriniformes > Cyprinidae > Carassius > Carassius gibelio. Next base: position 6,822,954 of record NC_068393.1, read on the forward strand.
AAGAGAACAGTTCTTAAAGGGAGAGTACATCCCAAAAAAATGAAAATTACCCCATGTTTTATTCAAGCCATCAAAGTTGTATATTACTTTCTTCTTTCAGACAAATATAGTCAGAGTTATATAAAAAATGTCCTGTTTCTTCCAATACTTCCAATGGCAATGAATGGGTGTCGAGATTTTTTAGCCCTTCTGAAGCGAAGGAATCCATTTTTGAAAGGCAAATATCCATTTCTAAAGTTTCATAAACCATTATCTCTACTGACTGTCAAACATAAAACATAAAAGATAGTTAATTAAGAAAATGTTGCTTGGATAATGTTGAAGTAAAATTTTTAGTTTGCTAGTTAAATGTAAAAAACAGTCAAATGTTATGGAAAAAAAAATATAAAAAATAATATATATATATATATATATATATATATATATATATATATATATATATATATATATATATATATATATATATATATATATATATATATATATATATATATACATATATTATTATTATTTTTATTTTTTTATTTTTTTTTTGCCATATCCAAGTCCTAAAAGAACAATTTTTTTCTTTGTGTGAAGAATGTTATATTTGTCTAAAGATCTTCCACACTGTAAAGAACCTTTTGTTCAATGGAAAGTTTCCATAGATGTTAAAGTTTTTTCAAGACACCATTGATGACTATATATATATATCTTCATAGAACCAACAATGTTGATAAAGAACCTTTATTTGTAAGAGTGTAGAAAAGAATCCGGGTCTCGGACTCAATGGTTATTCAAAGTGGTTCTTGGGTTAACAGCCCACTGCAATACTTACATTTCTGAAACACATAACAACATATGGGTTTGAAATGACATGAGGTTGAGTAAACAATGACAGAATTTTCATTTTCGACTGAACTATGCCTTTAAATCTCTAACACCACTCAGCTCAAAAGTCACTGTTCCCATGCAAGTCTCGACATGTGCTCCTGTCGATAACAGCTAATAAATACAGGAAAATGCTAGTGAGAACAGGAACAATTTTGAGGGCTTGCTTAAGTTGCTTTGATCATTGAAAAGGTGTGTTTTGAAGTAGGTGCCAGAATGGATTTAAAAAGGAAATGTTTTCAGAGTGACCCGAAAAGAAAAACTGTTGAACATAGGGTTAATGCCATTTTGTAATTGACTGAGGTGAACTCGACAGTGAAAGACATAGGATACCCTGACCAGAACGGATGGAAAACCAAGAGAGAGATTTGATGAAAAGAAAAGAGCAACAATATTTGCCCTTCCTCAAGTCTTGAAAAGGCCGTCTGGCTTAGCATTCTCCTCACACAGATTCACAATGAAACAGGAAGGAGGAAACAATGCTCACTTCCCCTCCTTCTGTTTTCCTAGAGACATGTTTTTCTTTTACATACTGTCAAGCTTCCTGAGCTCCATATTCTGTCTTTTGTTGCTCTGAGTGGCCTCCCTTTCACTCACACACAATGAACAAGAGGACACTCTTTCACCTGAGTGAAAAACACAGGGCGAGTGCAAAAAAAAAAAAAAAAGGACAGAAAGAATAAGGCAGGGAAAGATGCATTCTCCATTCTCATTGGACGTCCTTTATTTTCCATATACCACATATGCTTAATGGTTTAAAAAGAAGCAGAGAGAGAGAGAGTCAGATGTCTGGGTGGCTAAATTGGGTGTTTAGTCTGTGGATGCGTCATGGGAGCTGCGCTTTATACTTCTCTTTCCCTCAGGGCATTGCTAGGATGTCATTTGATTTCACACACACACACACACACACACTGACAGTGAAGCCTTGCCACTATTATGAGATATGAGCTTGCCATTATTCTTTTTTTTATAACACCATCCTTTTTAATTCCATCTGAGATGAATAACTTTCAGTCGTTTTGCCATCACCTTGTTGAATTTCCTCGAATGCACACAGCTGACTCGGCTTTGCGGAGCTTTCAAAGAATTAGTCCCCGAAAGGATGTTTTTGTGCACTTCTCTAAAGCACCAACACTAAACTGAATTCAGAGGAATTCAAATGCGATACAAACACCAGCATCAGAGGGTAAGCCTACACAACATGCGCTTTAACACAGAAGCCTCTCTATATCCCAGAATTCCCTCTACCTCCCACATGGACACAGGCAGAACAGATATTGTACTGTGCGTTCAGCCTCTTTTTGCATATAGACAAAAGATGACGTGGATTGGACTAGAGGCATGAGTCAAAGGTCACACCCTTGGACAACACTCACAGGTCCTACTTCCTCCATACAGACACAGAAACATTCACTTAATGTCTGTTCACGCTATACAATAACTGGCATCCTTTGACCCACATACATGGCAGTGCCTTTATAGCACTGGTTTGAAGCATCCAGCCGCAAGAGGACTATTATGTCAATTTTGTGTATAGTTGCATGTTATGATTTTACAAGCAGTGTTGAGTAATGTGAGTTACGTAATCAGATTACTTTTTCAAGTAACTAGTAATGCATTACTTTTACAAGAAAATGTCTTGTTGAAAAGTTACTTTTCCAAAAAATGCAATGTTGTAATGCATTACTTTTTAAAAGTAACTTCCCCCAATACTGTGTGCAACCCTATTAGTTTCAACCCATCAGTTGAGAACCACTGTTTCGGGATGTAGGCTTTCTACTAGCCCAGATTTTTGATCCAGTTGGAATTGGTTTCTTTTTTTTTTCTTTTTTTCTTTTTTTAAATCATTTTTGAAGATCAGTGTTTTTGTTCCATCTGTCAAACATGTTCAAGCTCAAGTGATATCCTGGTTCTTGGGCATTTTGCCTGAATTGTTTAATAATTGAGCGAGTTTTTGACTCAAGAACAACTGCAATTGAATCAGTCCAATTCAACTGGTTCATTGGAAATAACCAGCTTGTTCATGAATTAGACTTCACTCTTGGGACTCAGAGGGATTGCCGATTTTTTCACAAATAAACAAAATAGTTTTATGAAATATAGGTGAGCAAAAAGTATGATGATATGCTTTGGAATAGTGAAGATATTAGGCAATTTTAGGTACGGTAAACTAATATAATTTATTAGCGGTGCATTCTTCCTGCTGCTTTAGCAGTTTTTAATTATATAAATCTAGTATAGCGTTCCCACAAATGCATTTTGCCCCATTTGACATCTGCATATTTGTCAGCACATTTTAATACAAATTTACCGGCATATACTGTATATGGCATGTTATTTCACTTGTTTGCACACTTAATTATTAGTAACATAAATGTGCATTTTCAGCGTAATAAAGTGTAATATATAGAACAGGGATAGGCAAAGTCGGTCCTGGAGTGCCGCTGTCCTGTAGAGTTTAGCTCTAACCCTTTAACCCTAATCAAACACACCTGCAAGCTAATAAAGGTCTTCAGGATTACTAAGACTACAGACAAGTGAGTTTTTTTTTATTTTATTTTTTATCACGGTTGGAGCTAAACTCTGCAGGACATCAGCACTCCAGGACCGACATAGACTACCCCTGGTTTAGAAAATATAAAATGGGTGTTTGTAATAAAATATTTTTTTCTTATCTGAAGACCAATACATATTATAATGTCTGACTAACAGCTAGTGTGACTGATGCTGGCTAGAAGAAATAATAAACATGGTTCATCGTGCCTTTGTACTTTTACTCAAATAAAATTGAAAATGAGTACTTTGGCTGCAGTAATGTTTCTTTGAGCATCTGTACTTTTACTCAAGTACTTGATTTGTGTACTTCATCCTTCACTGTTGACGGCTAGTAAATGCAAAGGCATTAGAATCACATTGTTAAGGTGAAGATTTGCAGTTGTTCTTGAAATCTACTGAAAATACCTGGATTACTAGCTGAACTTTTAAAGATCATTTTTAAAATGTATCCAAATGTCCAAATGTATCTAATTTACTAAAACATAAAAATGAAAAACAACCCATCTCTCCATGCTTTCATGAGATAGTGTAAGTAACAATGTCAGATTTGTGAATGAATCATTATTTTGATCTTTAATACATTAGTAGATCTAATTCTGATTCACAAAACTGGTTGGAATGATTCATTCATGAATCACACCGACTGAGAATAAGATTTTCAGTGAATAATGAATTTCATTTGGTTTGTCTCATAAAGCTGTTCTTAACAAACTATTTGAACCAAATATGTTTTTTTGTTGTTGTTTTTTTGTTTTTTTTGTGATGTTTAGCTAAACAATTATCATGGGCAAAATAATTCACTGCCATGACATCAATAGGATTTTTCAAATCTTTCTCATCTTTAACTTTGTTTGTGGTCTTGTTTTGGCCAATGCAACATACTTAAAATACAAGTTTGTAACCAGAACTGTACAAAAATGGAAAATAATAATAATAATAATTCACTGTTAAATGGATCTTCTTGCAGTCTGAGGTGCTTAGCACCAGTCTTTTTATGCTTTTTTAGTCTTTTTTTAACTAAAAATCTCAAACTTCTTTTGACTGTGGGTAGAGTGACTTATTTTGGCCTTTTACCTTTGACCTTTGTGCTGCAGTAAGCTACATATTGCATCATCAATGTCTTCTTTATTTCTGTTTTATGACTGTGACAGTGACCAGTGTATTACGTTGGAGTGTCAACCAGCTAGTTACTGGTGCTGGGTTATTTACAACGTCATCATACGAGTAGTATTAACATGATAATAATTATATTTCATTTTTTAAATATCAAGGTTATTGTGACATCCCTAGTTATTTCAAATACAACCAGCACAATCTTTCTGCTTTTGTGTTGCAAGGAAGTTGTACAGTTGTGGATCGACGTATGGGTGATAATGTGATATGGGTATAAATTTTGACATTTTTGGTTGAACTTTCCCTTTAATAAAGACATTTTGAGTGTTTTATTCCCCTGCTTCATCCCAGGACCCCTGCACCCAACCCCTCCCGGTCCTCCACAAAAAATGCATTCCTCCACGTCTCCCGTTGCCTTTGTTGGCTGTAAGTGTCACTGTGATCTTCCGCTTTTTTTCCCACTCGCCGTTGTCTTGTCATTGCGTTCTCTTTTTCTCTGCCGTGTAATCCATCCTTCCATATAGCGGCATTAGCACAGGGACTCTTATCGTCTTTGATGCTACTGCAGGGATTTGGGCAAGCATTAAGTGTCATTAACGCTGGGACTATTTATCACCTGCCTGCCAGCGGATCTGGCTGCTGCTGGAAGAGAGCTTTGAGCAGGCTTTACTCACCACACTTGGCCACAGATCTGAGCCCTGGATGGGTGGGAGGGGAGTTTACGGAGAGCTGGGCCCTCACTGTGTGCTGACTGTGGCCTGCCACGTCATGCTAAGCATGCTGACAAATTCTTCTTTTGGGTTGAATATGTACCCTACTCAGGCAAATGAGGTTATATAATTGAAGAAATATTTTTGAGAGCTAGGAAATGGTGTAAAGATGTATTAAAACCAAGCTGGATAAGGAAAATTCAACTAAAACTAATTCACTCTAGAATATTTAGTCAATTATAGATATGGACATGGTCATTATGAAATATCATAGTATGGAAAAGAGCCAAAAAAAATTCCTGATGGTGTTAAGATGTCTATATAACTATTAAAACCATGCTGGATGATAAAAATGTAACCACAAATGAAAGTGTGTGCAGCTGAATTATATATTTTTGGAAGTATTTTTACTTGTGAAGGAACAGTTCTCCTCAAAAAAGATTTATTGAGACATTGTTTATTCACTGTGATGTTGTCCAAACTCATTTGCGTGGTGAACACAAATAAGATTTTAGTATTTGAGCAGAGAATGTTAGCATTGAATGAGTGCCAAAAACAATTCAATTAAAATCTATATAATATATTATTGATATTATTAATTCAATATTTTTTTTATATAATATTTATTGGAATGTCTTGATTGAGCTGTATGAAAATTTTTCCAAAATTCTCCTTTGTACAAAAAAAAAAAGGTTATGAGGTTATGGGTTTTGGAACAACGTGGTGGTGAGTAGATAATGATAAAATGTTAATTTCTGCTTAAAGACTTAAAAAAGACGATGTTTCGAGATATTCCATATTACATGCATATCAGAACGCTTCACATTGAAAGTTTTAAAGGAGTTCCTGTACACATCATCTTGTCAGCAACTCCAGCTCTCATCTTCCTGTTAATCCTTCTGTTCTAACGAGGTTCACTTTGCCAAACATGATTGGTTTGAGGACAGTCTGCCTGGGTCTGGGATTGAACACAATGTCCCCTTTGTGGGGGAAGAGAATGGGGGTTGATGGGTCCAGCAGATTTTCATGGCGCAGGAGGAATCTCTGCAATGTAAACGTGCACATCCTTCCCTTTAGGAGTGAGCACGAATCCTAGAGTTTGAAAAGAATGGAATCCAAGATCCAAATAGTCTCCAAATCACACAGGAAAACTGTAGGTAACATCTTTTGTTTGCTCTTATACAAAGAAACTTCAATAAATAGGCCTATTCTAAAGCAACTCCTACAAGTACAGACTGGACAAGTCCCACCATATCATCAGCTCTCACTTCCTGCCCTCCCTTCATCACCTTGTATCACCTCCACAATCTCAAACCGTGAGCGCAAACATTGACACTGACACCTTAGCTCTCTTTATTCCATTCACAGGAACAGGAAATATCTCTGCAACTGAGCTTACTCTCCTCTTTGTCTCTCCCTCCACCCTTACTAAAACTTTTGTTGGTGTAATAACCCTGTCATCTAGCATCTGTCCCAGGGCAATGTACATCTTAAAGGTGGGGCGAATGAAACCTCATGCCTGCCACATCTTTCCCCAGGAATATAAATGTACCTTTGTCTTTATCTCCCAAAGGACTTTCATTTAGTGACTGCATCAAGTGTCGCTCAGAATCTAGAATGCGCTGTAAGAAATGTGTAAAGAGCATAAAAAAGTTTTTCAAGTGGTGACATTAACATTTAATAGACTGTTTTTAAGTCAAGCCACATAACAACACACGTTCACAACACAAGGCAAAAATAATAGGTGTGTTTGACTTTGGCTGATGTTGAATGCAAACAGTCGGTGAGATTTTCTGTTTCCAGTTGAGGAAAGAGTTGTAAATAAAGACATTATAATTCCGCTTACATGCCTACTACTGTATATACAATTTTTTTTTTTTTTTTAAGTTTAAAAAAAGTTTGTGTACAGACGACAATGTTGTCAAAATGATCCCCATTCACATGTATTCACGAAAACTACTAAAAAGACTGTATTACGCATCCCAGGACAGTAGTTGGCAATTTTGCTTTGCAAAGAAACGCAATGAGAACACATATTATGCTGTGCATGATGTCACAATTTTCACATATTCAATTTTTTTGTAGTTTACACAGTGATAATGATAGCATTTTGAAAAACTTGCACTTTGAAACCTGTTTAAAAAGATTGTGTTTTCGACTGGTTTGCGCAACTAATTACTGTTTTCAGACAGGTTTTCCAAATACTCCACCAATCTGCTATTGGGCTGCAAGCCGATAGCCCCGCCCCAAACATATGCCATTGGTTAAGCTGTTGCTGTGGCAGTTTGTTTGGAATCTTCAAGCAAACAAAGTGCTTTGATGTGCTCCACAAAACTACTGCGTTATACTGTTGAGAAATAAACCTACAGATGGTTTACTTAAAGTTGTCACTGCACATTAAGTGAAAGAATTTTAATATTGAAAAATTACACACGTCACCTTTAAAGTAACAAAACTCCACAGTTTAACTTTTCACAGTGTGAAATGAAAGAAGAAGCCATTTAGCACTCTTCTGTGGCACATGGTTGTTGTTCTGTCTTGTATTATTAATATATGTTGGTACTAAATGATTGTTTTTGCAATCTGTGCAACCCTCCACAATTACTTCATCTATTTAATTTGACAAAAGGAATGTGGACTGTTGAACTAAATGAGAATGCAGAAGGAAGTTATTCAATTCTCCACTGCAGTGTTGCTGTCAAAAACATATTTTCCTATCCGCCTATGAAACACGGAAGAAGCCACTGATGAACTATGCTGTCACCATAATGTCCTGGGATGAGGGCCATCCACTAATCCAGAGGTTATGAACCAACACTAATGTTGTCATTCCTAATTGAATAATGAAACTCATAGGCAGCACACAGACAGAGGCTAATTCCCTAGTGATTTTGGTGGCGTTCAGTAAAAGTTGTGCTGAGATAAATCATGCAAAGCGAGAAATGTAGACTAAAGGAGAATGCTGAGATCAAAGACAGTTTTCCAGAGGATTGTTGTAATAGTGCTGCAGGGATGTTCTGAATTGAATTTGGATACACACACAACAGTTCAAAAGTATGGGATATATACTTTTATATATTTTTTTAATTATATTTAATATATGTATTCACGTGATAGAAAAGCCGAATTTTCAGCAACTATTACTCAAGTCTTCATTGTCACATGACATGATCCTTTAGAAATCATTTGATAAATACTATAAATGTCTTTACTGTCATTTTTAATCAGTTATAATGTAGTATCAATTGATATTGTAATAGTGCCACCAAAACAAGTCCTAATAGAGACTTTGTGGTCATCTGAACTCTACAGGATCTTCAGTGTACTGGCCCTTAATAATTACAGGCATCTATCTTTCACTCAGTGCTGTTCTCTGACAACATCGTCCTGGCCTGCAGCCAAACACACACTGAGCCGGCAGCAATGTGAGCAACATCAAACCGCACCGTGTCCTCCTCAACAGACTCCCTGTCAACACATTTCTTCAAAGAGTCTTCAAAGAGAGAATTGGTGATTTTCTGAATGTAACTTCTCACTGCATACTAGCGTACACATAGTATATCTATGTACACATGCTTTTTTTTCCCAACAATCTTTAAAAATGCAATTTCATACATGTGACTTGAATGCACCTCTTATTTGATCCGCATGTTAATAATAACTGAATTGAAATTCCTTTAGATATTTTTGGAAGTCATAAATGTCCTAATTCAAATGTCGTAAAATGAGTAATACAACTGTCCTGATAACATAATGAAGAAAAAAAAAAGACACAAAAGCTGTGACCAGAGTTCTGCAAGGATGATGCAGTTTTATAGGCCAACACATGCGTTACCATCAATCAGGGGTGTCACTTTTTACTGGGACATGAGCCCCAGTGAAATATTGCTGTGCCCCAATCTTAAAAATAAAGATGCTTCACAATGCCATAGAAGAACATTTTTGTCTAAATGGTTCCATAAAGAACCTTTAAAGGGTTAGTTCACCCAAAAATAAAAATTATGTCATTAATAACTCACCTTCATGTCGTTCCTCACCCATGAGACCTCTGTTCATCTTCAGAACACAGTTTAAGATATTTTAGATTTAGTCCGAGAGCTCTCAGTCCCTCCATTGAAGCTGTATGTACGGTATACTGTCCATGTCCAGAAAGATGAGAAAAACATCATCAAAATAGTCCATGTGAATTTAGAATTTTTTGAAGCATCGGAAATACATTTTGGTCCAAAAATAGCAAAAAGGATGACTTTATGCAGCATTGTCTTCTCTGTCTATCTTAAACTGTGTTCCGAAGATGAAGTCATTAATGACATAATTTAGATTTTTGGGGGGGTGAACTAACCCTTTAAGATCTGAAGAAACTGATGTCTGATAATGGAAATTATGTATACTCAGCCATGCTGTCTGTGCAAAAGGGTCTGAACTTGTCAGCAATTCCATTTTTAATCAGATCCTCTCAACTTATTTTCATGCACTCTTCAATGATTTCTCACACTGTAATAGTAACTGGATGTTACCTTATAAAACAGAAAACAAAAGGATATTCTACTAAAATCCACTGTAGAAAACATAACCTGCAGCTGTCTTTTATCATTTGTCAGCAATGAGTCACCTGGATTCTGTACTGCAAAACCAGTTTATATATTCTAAATACATATATAATAGGGGTGTAACGGTACGCAAAAATCACAGTTCGGTACGTACCTCAGTTTTAAAGACACAGTTCGGTTCATTTTCGGTACAGTAAGGGAAAGAAATGCAAACATTAAACTGCAGGTTCTTTATTACTATACACTTTAAAAATATATATATATACTTTTTAATAAAATATAGATAAAATAAAAAAAGAATAAGACATAAAATACTGCTGCGAAGTTCTCCACTAAATAAAATACTCTCAGTCTCAAACCAATATCATATAATAAAATATAATTAAAAATATAATAAATAACTATGATTACAGTGCAGCATTACCAATCCCAGCTTGTAGGCCTGCTTCACCAGAACCGTGCCTGACGCAGTGCTGGCACGCCGTTGCTGCTGTAGGTGACAGGGAGACCGCCGACAGACCAGGCTCTTTTCTTCATGACAACAATATCTATACTTCATGTTGAGCATAAATATAAAGCCTACTGATAAAGGACACTGTCAACAGTATTGACGGCAAAATAGACTATGTTTAACAGGTGCAAAATTTGAAAATCAATCATTATTAATTTGTTTAAAATTACATTTATATCTGAATTTATGTCAACCTATAGACTTTCAAACATCAAAGTGTCATAAATTAATATGTATTTGTGTAAAAAATGACATAAACATATTTTCCTATTCTATTTTGCCTGGAAACGCTTCCAACATGCTTGCCTGTCGCGTGAAAAATAGGCGTCGGTTCTATTTCTAGCATGCACACATACACACATGCACCGTATCGAAAGCCCAGTACCGAAACGACCTGGTACGAATACACGTACCATTACACCCCTAATATATAACAGTATCCAAAAAAAAAATAAAAAAAAAAATATTAGAATACTTATTTGAACGGCATACAGATGAAAGGCTAGAAACTTGAGAAAAAGCCAACATGATTTTTCCATTGTTTTTTGGATTATAGCAGAAAACAACACTAGCATTGCTTTTCATAAGTGCTTTTCATCAGTTATCATCAAAGGGCAGTGCAACATGTTAGCCTTCGCATCCACAAGTGAAGTTTTTATCCTTGTCTACTGTGGATTCTACAGCCACATGGAGAATCAGCCACAAGCCAACACCCAAACCAACACCCATTCCCTCCACGGTAAGATGGGGGGCGGGAGGCTCCAGGTCTGAGAGGAGTTTGAGAGGGAGCGGTCTGGAGCCAGCAGTCTGATGCTGGGACTGATAGTGGACTTGTCCCGTCGTCTGGCTTCAGCGTGGTTCCTCTCTCCTCAGCCGCCTGACTCTGAACAGAGTCCTGTTTACAGTGCTGCTTGACCTGGGTCAGCACCGATAACCATCGCTCCAATGACATAATGGTCAATCCGCATGGAAGCCATTTCTGCTTTATGGGGAGGAATGCAACATGGAAGCGGGGAACCTCAGAGGAAGAGATTAAAGTTTGGAGGAAGTCATTGAGAAAAGTGAGACTCTACAGGGCCAAGACACACGCAGACATTTCCGATTTTGATAGGAATGTGTGTTCACTATTTCAAATAGCGCTGATTTGCTACATCCAGATGGACTATGATAGCAAAACAAAAACCAAATTTTGCTAATCTAGATACTAACCGTATGTCAACAACTGTCTCATCTGTGTCTATTTTTATTTCTTCTATGGAACTTTAGGAGAAACTCGGCTGAGAACCCTAGCACTTCTTCTAAACTATAAAAGAACAGCATCTAAGCAATGAAATGGTCCTCTCTTTAGTATATGTAAGCATAAACAAATGGATTCAGCACATTCAACTATATAGCATATAAGTGAAGTGCCCAATGAAATTAATGTATAGGGTCTCATGAGTTTGGCTTAAATTTAACCGACCACAAAGATAAGAGTGTGAGACCAAGAGAACGACCCAGAAAGAGCGATTGAGAAAGAGACAAAGGAGAAACAAACAGATCTAAATATAGACAGAAAGTGAGGGTCTGAAATGCGGGCGGCAGAACAGAGTCGCTCCTGCTTGTGGTCTCACCCTCTGGTTATGAGAGTCTGGGTGGTCCACACACACACAGGCCCTCAATTTCCCTCAGCTCTTAATACGCTTGTCGTGGTTTCCTCCACAGGCCAGAGTCTGGTTAGCCATCACCACTGCAATGCGTCACATAATGACAGCAATTTGTGGTCGTGAAGGGAGAAAATGAGAAATGAAGACAGAAAGACATGAGCGTCTCACTCTTTCTGTGGAAGGCTGAGCCACAGATATCTGAGAGTGAAGGAATGAGTGAATCCAGTGGATGAGGAATAGAGAAAAAGTATAGGGACAGACCTCAGAACTGTCTCTGTGCCTTTGTTTGACTGTACTTTTGCACATGACATCAAAATATATCCATGAGATTGAATATCAGAACTAATGTGTGGATTAAAAATCTGTCAAAACAGTCACAGAAAGTGGTTTGAGTTCGAATTATAAACTGAGCTGAGGCCACTGCCACACGATGCATAGTTTTCTATGACTTAGAATCAGTCTCTATTTCATTCAGCCCAGTCAGGACTAAATTGGCTCAGAACATGCTGATCCATGTCAAAACTTTCTGAGAAGATTATACATTGATATAGTGTTGTTACAGAAATAGTGTGCCAAAATTTTGCACCATAAAATTCACTTTAGTCTTTTAAGTGTCTAAAACAGGGTTTCTCAACTCTTGCCCTTGAGGTTCACTGTCCTGCAGGGTTTAACCCCAACAGTGATCAAACTCACATGTGTTTTTCTAGTGGTCATGAAGACCATGATTAGCTTGATCAGGTGTGTTTGATAAGGTTGGGCCTTAGCTCTGCAGGACAGTGAATTTGAAGGCCAGAGCAAACCCTGCTCTAGAATGTCACTGGCAATGGGAACGGGTATCAGTGTCACTGTCTGAGATATATCTTCATTAAAAACAATATTTGAATGGATGTGTAGTAAATGTATGATGAGACCATAAACATAGCAGATTCGAACCCAGGTTGTGTGCATGTCACACCATATATATTATTCATCAGGCAATGACCGACCTTTTTAGGTAGAGCAGAGGTGTCCAATCTAGGGTGACTAGATGGCCACTGTCTTGCAGAGTTTAGCTGCAATTTGCCCCAGCACACCTGGCTGGAAATTTTAAGTTTAGCTGGTTCAGGTAGGTTTAACTGGAGCTGGATCTCCCTCTCTTCCCTGGGCAGTATCTTTGCTCAAACAAACAGACATTCTTGACATTTAATCAATATCAAAGTTTGCATTGATCTCGGTCTTGAACACTGCGATATTTCAAGCCTCCAAAAGTTTGTTTGTAACTCTGAAAGCCCATTTTTCAGATGTAGTCCAGACTTTATTCCAGTCTTCAAGTGAATTTTGTGCTGCAAAAAGTTAAGTAAATCACACATTTTGATTTATATGATGCATTCAGCATAACCTACTTGCCATTCATCTGGAGCATCTGGAGAGTCATTATAGGGCTCAATCTGTAATTTTGTTCAGCATTTTACAAACTGATCACTATTAACTGCCTATAAATGCATATAAATGCATATATGCATACATGCGTATAAATATTATGTTTTCCCTATTCTGAAGAATTAAGAAAAAATATAATATGCAAATGTATCTCATTTAAAATATAATATACAAACTCAAAGATTGCTCCCTTTATTTAGAGTAAAATAACCAATGAACCGCGTTAACACCAATGGAAGCAAAAAAATAAATAAATAAAATGAAAAATCTACCATCTCTACATGTTAAGACTGTTTGCCACCTCCTGAAAACTTCACTCTCTAATCAAGTATCAAAGAGAACATCTTTCAAAGCCTTTTCAAAGCAGGAGTATGCTGTTTAATGTGCTACCTAGACAGATGATTATTGCAATAAATTTCCTTGTGTCCCCAGTGGCGAGCAGCTGAGACAGCTGCAGGTTGGGTAGAGAAAACGCCCTCGCCGTCTATCCTCTTCACTGGCTGTAGCTCACTCTGTTCCTGGAGGTCTCAATCCCAACTGCAGACTCTAAAGAAGCTGTACGAGAAGGTTTGAGATCTACGAGACAGACTTTGCAAGATGCTGGCCATGGGAAATAATGCATACAGTTGAAGACTGTTCAACAGGCAAATTACAAAGTTTTTCCATTGACATTTGTGAAGAGAGAGAGAGATTCTGTATGCTGGGTTTTTTTATTTTCTACGAAGTCTGTCATATTCAAAGTGGCAGATCATCTGTAATGATGCTTTCACTTATACCTTTGATGTTCACCAGCAGTTTGGCAAGTAAGAACATGCAGTGGATTTAGTCATAAAGGACTTTACCTTTAGAGACCGCAAGGTTCTTGCCTGCTCTGGAGTTTCTCAATAGTATTACTGGAAATTGATCACATTCGTTTATCAGCATTACCGGTTGGTCAGTAGGAAGATGCTACATTCAACCTGAAAGCACACTTGCCCTCAATCTTGTTTAACTTCTCGGCACACAACCACACAGGCCTTTTCTTATCCTTCCAGGTAACAACTATGAGTGGTAATGTTCTGTTTATTACAAAAAAAAATAGTCTTTGATATTAGTTGTTCTCCCACAGTCACTCTTAAAATGAGCAACTCTACGCAGCATCAAAAAAATATCTTATTTACAAGGTTCCTGATATGTAGGTTCCTCACAGTTTAAGCACACCACCTACATTTCAGCATGTGCGGTATGACCGTAGTTGGCTGGTAGTTTCTCTTTGGACTATAGTTCTACTTCTTTCAGAGCTGTTGAGCTGCAAGTGATGCGACTCCGGCACATGCATACCTCATGGCTCCCTCCTTAAGCAACCATTCTCCCATCTTTTCCTGCTAGACACAGCGCCCAGAATAAACTATAGCCGTCTATCAGAAATGCCCTAACTTGAGTCCTCCATGAAAGACTAAGACAGTGTCACTCCAACTTACATTCCTGGATGATTTGAACATCGTTGTCTGGTTACTGAATGTTTCCAGCTGCTGCACTAAAAGCGTATGATGTAAATCTTCCTCTGGTATTGACAGGGAAGCAGGTTATGTTATTTCCCTTTGCTAGTTTGGTGAGGAATCTTTCTTACAGTAACCAGGGTTCAGTGAGTGATCTTTTCTGATGCAAGGCTCAGCCCTAAATAGTTCAGATGAGGAAAAATCTCAATTTAAAATTCCTGTTTGAGCCTGCCTCCGTCTGATCCACATATTGCAATCTTGGATGAGTTGTATATTCTCGATGCAGCAAATGTAAGCAAACTCATTTAAAAAGCATTAGAGGGACTCTGTAATCTGCATGCATGTAAAGCAATCTATTTGGAAACTCACAAGGTTTAATTTGCTCGATTTGAGTAGACAGCGTCACACATGTGGATCCCAAGCATATCTGCATGAGCAGTTAACCATTCCCACTTTGGTGTGACTGGGCTCATTTATAGTTAGGATCCTGAATTTGAAATCTGAGCTTCTGTATTAACCATTTCCACTTAACGAACAGTATTCTGGGTATCTTATTTCCCAGCCATTGTCCTCCCTTAAGGTTTCTAGTGGTGTTCGAGGGGGTGAGAACATTTCACCTTAAAAGCACAGTTTATAGCTTCTGTCAGATCCAAAGAGCCGATGGTGAAATGTGGCTAAATACTTAACCGCAGGTTAAGAGACCCCGACACAGACCCCCACAGAGGTCTGCGATGAATTATCATGTTTGCCCAGGGGGTGATTTACGAACCTCTACCATTGAAAAGGACAGAATCCACACTTAGCCACTGATTCAATGGTTAGTCCCTCACCAGAACCCACAGGACAATTGTACTGCTCAGTGGTTGCTCTTTCATAGACAGGCAAATTCTCACTTAGGATTACTAAGTT
This sequence comes from Carassius gibelio, assembly GCF_023724105.1. Lineage (NCBI taxonomy): Eukaryota > Metazoa > Chordata > Actinopteri > Cypriniformes > Cyprinidae > Carassius > Carassius gibelio. Next base: position 6,838,716 of record NC_068393.1, read on the forward strand.
TCAGCTTTGTCTCCAAAATGTTTTCCTAAAGCCCCGCCCACACGGAGATGGAGCTTACCCCAATCCGATCTTTTTTTCCTCGTCTCAAGAAATATCCGCGTCCACACGAAACTGCATAATGATGTAGTATACATGCCAGACCAGTATGTGGCGCTGTAATTCAGCCACAGAGATACACTAAAAACAGAGAGGAAGACTTGGACTATGCTGATAAACCTTGCGCGTGGTACACAAACGAACATGGAACAATACATTTATTAATCAGTGTTAATGTTAGTTAATAAAAAGACAATCGTTCAGTGTTTGTTCATGTTTTTGTTGCTGTTACGTGACGTAGAGGTGCCAGACGTGGGCTGATGACGTCATCGTTTCAGAAAGTATACGGATTAGGCATCCAGACGAAAACGCAAAGACGGCGTTTTCAAATTTATCCACTCTGGGACCCGGTTTCAATAAATAGCGGTTTCACCTGATGAAAATGGCGGATCCGTGTGGACGAAACGCCTAGCCGATAAAAAATCTGTGCGTATTCACAGAAACGCGTCTCCGTGTGGACGGGGCCTAAATTTCCAAATGAAGCCATTTGTACAGTCACACAAAACATTTCATATTGAGATGTCGTACTTACGATGGCAGATCTTGGTATCTCGCCATAATCTGATAACAGTTTGAGACTCTTCTGAAACTTTATGTGCTTACATACATTGCACAAAGCAAAGCAAATGATTCCCTTTGATCTGATTACTGTCTAAGAGAACCACTTGAGATATGAAAGATATTGCATTCCTTCTTACATAGATAAAAAAAGGAAAGAGGAAAGCCTCAGGATCAGGAACTCAGGAAGGAATAGGCCTGGAAGGAAAGCATCCAACATTGTTGTGTAATAGATGGTAAAGTTGATGATGTGACCATGTTCTACATCTCTGCAATCCTGCATAATATTTAGGGGGTCCCACACAGAGTTTTTTTTTCTGTTTTACAGTACGCTGAGTAGAAGCATTCAGGTCTTCTCCTCCAGCTCTGGATCTATTTAAAGATGTTCTGGAGATGAGGCAGTCTGCGGTAGGTCCACTGGTTTATTTATCCTGCATGGGCTCTGACTATTTTCGGGCTGACTTCACAGGGAACTAATTGCTCTCGTTTCACTGTTAGGTAACGGGAAGAGAAGGAAATGAACAATCACTCCCATGTTTGTTTGAGGGTGAGGTTGAGTCTGCAACTCTCGGTATGTGTACTAGCTTGTACACAAATGGAGTCATGTGTAAATGACAAGACATTCTGCATGGAGAAAAAAAAAATGCACGGTCTGTTTTTTGTTTATCTGTTTTTCTTTCCATTCAGCCCTTTTATCCGGAATTTTAATTGAGGAACTAAGCAATTTATGAAAGAATGTTTTGTTTTTTTCCCTTCAAAAATTTTGGATGTTCAGGAAGTAAATACATAAAATCTGGCCATTAAAAAAAAATGCTTGTAGTCATGTATCATGAAGGTGATTTGATTCTGCAAGTAGGATGATAACACTCTCAGGTGTAAACATACCTCCCTCTGTCCTACAGCCTGGAGGGTATGTTGTACATCCAGACCCCTCTCACTCACTCAATACATTGCACATTGGTGTGACAGATTCCTATGTCTGTTTGAATTGTCCAGTGCTCTGAAAAGATCAAACTCCCTCCCCATTGCCTTGTTTATGACCTGTCCTGACAGACAAAGCAGGTAAAAAGGCCACTGGGGTACTATGAGCTGAGTTCTACAGTCAGAGTTTAAGACGTCTTCCTGCTTCTACCAGACCTAATACGTTACTTTTACCTCTTTCTCACTTCGGTCACGAACCCATATTGAAATTTCCCCCCAGCATGCATGCACTTTTCTGTGAACTATGGACTTTTGTCAGCTGGAGGTTTTATAAAACTCACCATTCCAGATATCCCGTTGACATTTGGAGCCTTATTTGAAGATTTTTTTTTATTCTCTTTCTCTGAGGATTAGTCAGAGAGAATGCCAAATTTGTCCATGTGTTTCATATATTTGTTAACTTTCGAGTATTACTTCTTGGAGACTCTGGGTTTTGGTAATGGCCTGTTGATGGAGGGTGTACGCACAGCAATATAAATCGACTGAAGCACCTCAGCTGTGATGTTATTCCTCAGCACTTTGCTCTTTGCAGTGGCACCGTAAGCATCAAAGAGGTGTGTGTTTTTGACTGTGCAGTTTGTCTGCTAGCACCCCTGGGAGATCAGCCTACAAACTTACCACATTATAAAGCTCAAAGTGTTCACCACTGCCAGGATGAAAAGACCATTATCACCCTGTTTCATTGAAGAGCTTAGGTGGTTAAATGGAGAGAACATTAGAGCGCTTGGAGCCGTTTAATGATGTAGGCTGCCAGAGTTATATTCACTAAATCTGAGCTCTGAACCAGGAGAAGGTCTTCATCTAAACTTTTCACTCATGTTTTTACCATTTTTTTTTTTGACAGCATAGAGAGAGGACAGGAAATGATGCAACAAAGCGACAGGAAAGAGATCGGGAAATGACATGAACTCTATTCAAACTTCTCTTCTCAATATGAGAACCTTGTAGCAACTTGCGTGCGCTAACTACTAGGTACTAGGCTAACTACGACTTCAAAAATGAAACATCCTTTTAACATCTGTTTTGTCAACAGCACTTAGTCGATATGAAATCAAAACTGAAAAAAAGAACTAAGCTCTGTTGTCTTTTATCAAATTATAGTGGCAGCCAATAGCATCGTAGCTCATGTTCAAATCTTGTGCTCCTTTCCTAATTCTGCCCACTTCTGTCTCCCACCTTGCTTTCTGTAAATTATCTACTGTCATCTCCCAATAACAGGCAACAACTATATATGTGTAGGTATATAGCTTGTTCCGCTCTTATTTATTTTTTAATATATGTATTTATTCATAAATAATGTTAGATTACAGATTTAAAATGGGTTCCGAACAGCATATAATATTTATTGAACTAAACTAAAATGTGTTTCATGGTTATGCGACATAATTGATAAGTGTAAATCCAATTTGTTGCAGCTGTTTATAATATTCGGTACATCATGATTTAGGTGTTAACTCTTCCTGTTTGACCCTTTTAAAATATAAAACACTGGCCAAAAGGCCCGCAAATAGATTTATGGCCCTCAAATCAGATAACACAACACACTTGAAGGCATCTTTCACACACTCGTTCTGTTCTTTTTTCTGACTCTAAAAGGTTTCAAGGCCAAAGCACTGGAAGTTGAGGCGGGCCAGTAAGTGAAAACATGTGTCTGCAGCCCTCAGCTCGAGCTCAGCATTAATTTGTGTTTGTGTAGAAAATTGCCCTGAGAGAGATGAAAATATATGGACCTTGGCTTCAGGGAATGGGCTGACAGCTTTGAGGTTTGAGCTGGTTGTGTGATGATGCTTTAGCTGGTCGATGCTTGTACTCATCTTCAGCTGAGCTAGCCTGATGTTAACTGGTTTCAGCACAGTGGTAAAAAGACAAGGTCAGTGTTTTCTTTGAATTTAAAGGGTTTTATCTTTATTGTAATTATTTAAATGTCGTGTTTGCTAAATAATGCCTTCAAGCTCAGTTCAGTACCCCATACTTTCTTAAAATATGAACCAGTTGTCATAGTTGTTATTATAATATACTGTTATTAGCTTAAGTTATATACTTTCAGCGTAATAGTAGTATCAGTAGCATTTTTTTATTTTATTTTTTTACAAAAACTGAATATACTAAATATTGTTAACTATGGTAAACTGACCGTTCAATGAAGGCCAGTGGGACTCATGTTGTTTTAGGCCTCACTGACTTTCATTGAATGGACAAAAACATTCACACTTTAAAACATTCTTTAAAACATCTTATTTTATGATCTGCCGAAGACAGAAAGTCATACTGGTTTGAAAAGGACATGAGGTTGAGTAAATTAAGTTTTATTTTTGGGTGAACTATTGAACAACAGGTTCAAAACAGCACATGGGTCAAAATATATGCTGTTTGCACATCTTTGGCCATGCTTTTATATATCAGCATATATTTACTGAGATCATATGCAATGAAAATATACCTGATGTAGTGCTGCTTCTCAATACAACAACACAGTGAAAAGTTTGTGCGAGGACTTCGTTTCAAAGCTTTTTAGATCTTCCGTATCTACAAATATAACTCAGTCAACAATCAGCGTGTTTATAGGAATGCGAGTGTTATTCATGTTAGTGTACAAAACAGCAATGTCGAACTTCCTCGCCTGATATACCTAACGTCCACTCCTGTTGAAACCAACAGGAACAAACAAAAATCAGTGCAAAAACAGACTCTCTTGGTGACAGACTTTTTCCACGCCCCAGGGCACCTGTTGTCCCATATGGGCGATCGCTGCAGAGCGAGACAGGACAGGCATTTAATACTGGCAGAATGTCCAGCACTGCTGGCTGCTTTCTCAGTAGCACGTTCACACAGCTCCCACTTGTGCTTTAATTTTCACTCTATGATCTATTTTATTTTAAATTAATGTTAAGCAAGACCCATGCATACAATGATGATGATAGTATCTGTTTGTTATGTGCATAGAACAAATAAGCAGTAACTGAAGCATACGCATGTTCTGTACATGTCTACGGCAAACACCTTTTCTTGGTTTGTCTAAAGGTTTGGCATAAAAAAGATTGCATATCAATGAGCACTTTGAGTAAATGGAGTCAGAGGAACAGAGCTTTCTTGCAGAAGGATCCCCGTTGTGCTTAAACACACACTTTGACATCTCAACAATGGCATGCACATCAAAGCTCAGTCAATATTTACATCAATCTGCTTTCCTCTGGTGCAGAAATAAAGTGTTAGACAAGGCATTGCATTTGAAAGACTGCTGGTCTAATTTGCACAGACTCACCATAAAACTTAAAAGTCTTTATGGAAATGTTTGAAATACCTGGATGAATCAGTTTGACCAGTAGAATTAGCTGGATTATTCATTGAACACAGTGATTCACTAGTGAGATTATATTAAAAGTTTGTTAAGACAGGATAAATCCTCATTACATTTCTACAATTATCAAATAAATTAGATGGAGCATTTTAAAAAGATTGGTAAATGGACACAAATTTCATATATGAAGTCAAGTGCTATATTGCGCAATGCAATACAACTCCCTGCAACACTGGCGGTATAAAAAAAAACAAGATCCAATCTTATGCACTTGCAACTGTCTAGAGTCACTGCTCAAGATGTTTCAATACGTTTGAAAGGTTGTGGTACATGTGTTTGCAATCCAATTCCCCAGCCATGAGCCTGAAACACAACTCTCTCCAGTTATTGATTCACGTGAGCTGCACAACGTTTTATGAGCGAACATCTGAGTCCTCCTTTGCGTCATCATTCACAATCAGGGGACATATGGCATGCCTTAGCGATTAGCATGGACTTAAACCCAACAGGCTTCCAGCTGACATGGAGAAACCCAATACTGTATGGAGCGCCCAACTGCATCACTCTACACACACGTTCCCATCAGATACCGCTGCACTGAGAACTGTCACAGGACACATGGGAACCAAGCATTGCTGTACATGTTTGGTAACGAACAGGCATGCTCTGTAGGGTTCGCTCGCACTGAAAGTGTCCCGTTTGGGTCAATATAGTTAGTAAGTGTTTGTATTACATTGCTGATTGAAGGTGTATTTTCAGCACCGATCATGCATGTATATGTCATACATCCTAAACTGGTGGGTCACAATCTGTAAATGGGATCAGAAATAAAATGTCACAGGGAAAAACAAATAATGCTAAGTCTTAATAATATAATGTATCTAATCTCATAATCAAAACCGGGATAGCATAAGTTAGTTAAAATATAATGATAATTTAAAATATAAGATGAAACAGAGGAGAAAAACACTTCCCATATGGTTCTCGTTGACTTGAAGGTCATGCGCTCAATTAAACAATGCCATTTTAGCACAAATCCATCTATCACTTGGTAGAAACAGTCAAATCAGACAAATGCCAGGTAGCCTGACTTGCACTCATCCTAATAAACCACAAAGAAACTACTCAAGATAAAAGAAAACATGCCACAGACTACATTAAACACAGGTGCACTTGAGCATAAATATGATTTATGAAGACCAAAATTAGTTTTGTGCAACTGCTGAGAACACAAAACCACAGATTCTTTTTGTTTAGAAGCCAAAATTGTCAGCTTATTTCTAGTTAATAACTTTGCATGTGTTTGTACCTCATGTTAATATATATATATATATAAACGTGTTAACCTCTGAACAGTCACTAATATTTGAGTGATATTAGTTCTCCAAAGCAAATCCAGCTGAGAACCAATGATCTTAGATGACAGAGCCTGTTATTATCCTAGAGTCTTTGATTTTTCATATTAAACAATAACCCCACAGCATCCTTTTGAAGATATTTAATGTAATCAAACCAAACATCCGTCATGAACTATTCACAGCCCCTCAGTCTCAGCAGAGCAGGTGATGGAAGCAGGAGGTCGTACTCACAGGTAAGATGTCAAAGGACTTAGGTTGGTTGGCACACTGGATAGTCCTTGTTCGGAGCAGTCCACGAGTAGTAGGATGCCATCCTCCTCACACTGGCATGCAGACGGGCACTGCTCACCAGGCACGGCGGCACCTGGCGACCCGTGAGAATGAGCACACGAGACGGCATGCAGGATCAGTAACACCACCAACATGACAATGACTCCAACTCTTGTCTTTCTGTGGGTGAGCTGTATATCTGTCTGTCTCTCTGCAGTCTCACTCAGCTGTAACTCTGTTTTAGTATGTCCGCTCTCAGCTCTCTGAAATGTTTTTCTGAGCCTCGTCTCTGTAGATTTATTCTGTCACTTTAAACTCCCATGGGTGAATGATTCAGTCAGGGGCTTACACAGGTCTTCTCTCTCTCTCTCGTCTCATCTCACTTAGGAGGACATTCACCTATTGTAGTGGAAGCTTGCAGCACTCCTCTGATTGGCCGGAGCTTTTGGAGGGCGGAGCTGCCTGGCACAGCACTCCTCCTACTTTGTCTTGCGCGCTCTTTCTGCCTCAGGCAGCTGGAGTGGATGGTTGGAAGAAAGCAGGAGAGCTGAACTCTGAGAGGGGGGACTGTATGCGTTAGAGACAGACAGAATGGAGATCTCAGTTTCACTACGCCTTCCCATCATACCTTTAGATGTAGCACAATCTTTCCCTCATAATTACTTTTGTTCAACTGCTGCAGTCCAGACTTTCATGGAAAGTTCCCCTAGATCCTGCAACGCAAATTTAGCTGTCAAAGCACCAGCAGCTTTTCCTGCTGTTGCTCCTCGTATAAATCCTCGTTTCGCTCCATTTCTCTCGGAGCAACGCTTACATGGTGTTTTATAACCCGAACAACAATAATTGAGTTAAGCTGCGGGCTCCCCTCAACCTCATGCTCAGCCAAACAAACTACAGATTTACTACTTTGCTGTCCCCGCTTTTACAGAGGGGTGTCTCTTTACCACAAGAGACATGAATATACAGATCGAGAGACATTTGCATGGCTTGCTCGGTGGGTCTCACTTTATCTAGTGGAAGGAACAGAGATGAATTGCACTGTTTCTTCAGTTGGAAAAGCGGACAATAGAATTCCGGTTCACTAGGTGATAAATACTATTTGTTTATGTCTCAAAGAATCATGGGAACTCCTGACTGATTGTCATCAAGGGATCTTACATTGGCAAGAGCTACATTTTGCCTAAAAAAAAAAAAACTCCATAGAGATGTACCACAACATACAAGCTTCCGGGAAATATACAGTATATTTCCAGAAGCTGTGTAAGTTTTCCTCCATGATGTTACTCCAACTTTATTACTTTATGTGTCTATAAAACTCTTTAAGTTCTCTCACCGGGGCTGTGTTATTGTGCATGTGATGTTATACAATGTGAATGTGAAAGAATGCAATATTTGTGTTATTGTGATCCTCTTCTACTATGTTGACGTTGACACTGGTTTCTGGAAAAACTCCAATTATGGATCTTGCGTAGTAGTGCCCAAAGCACTATCCTCTCTCGTTGTGCTTCATTTTACTATTTTTGAGCTTGTTTTTGTTATGTTCATGGAGGGTCTTGATTGTTAGCGTGACATTTCCTTTTGTGAAACTGTGGCCAGTTTTCTGAGAATCAAATAGCATTAGTTTGAGTGCTTCAGTTGTTTTGCATTAATCTTAGTCATCCCATCTGTTTCGAAATCTTTTTCTAGTAGTTGATGGCTTTTATGTGTTCAACATTGCAGTCCAGCATGAAGATCTCCAGCACTGCTCATTCATCTGATTTAGAATCATTCACAATGGGCTCAAACGAATTCCATTAATTCATTAAAATTCCTCAACTGAGGCCATTTTCTGTGGAGCCTTTGTTGAATTCCCAAAAACACATACACACACACACACACACACACACACATACACAAAAAAAAACACATAGAACTGTAGTCATTGCTGCAAATTATCTCTGCATTATCTACACACACACCAGCAGATCAGTCAACCTTTCACACACCAAACACTATCTAGAGCTCAATTCTCATGCAAACACTCATTCCAGTAATTGCTTTGCCTGAAGACATCCTCATTATAGATCCACAAACATTCAATACTCCCCTGTCTCTGAGGTTTAATTTATGTCAGTTCAGTTTCCTGGCATGTCATGCAAGAAGTGATGTAAGGTAAGAGATGCTGAATGAGAAAGATTAAATAGATAAAACATGAGGATTGCCTGTACCCAGAGGAAAATATAATTGCTCAAAGGATGCTCTGTCATAGGTCAGAAGACTTAACAAGGTTCTCATATATTTATGTTTTTTTTTTTTTCACTAAAATTTCTTTCAATAGAAGTAGAAATAAATAAGCTATAAAATGAGTTTTTTTTTTTCGTTTTGACTGCAAACTTGTGTGAGACTCTCTCTGTCTCACTCTGTCTATCTCTCTCTCTATCTTTCTCTCTCTCGCTTTTTCGCTCTCTCTCTTTGAAAGAAGGATTTTTAAGAATGTCTCCATCTACTCTATTAAATCTCATTTCTCTATAGAAGAAAGAGGTGAAATATTAATATTTTATTTGTTCTCCAATTTTTATCATACTAAGAACATACTAAGAAAACACGTTTACAGTGTTGTGTGACTTTGAGGTTTGTGCTTTTCTGTACAGAATGAATGGAATCTGCTCTCACTATTTTTCCTGAAGAGCAAAACAGAAAGTACAAGCTATTCTGAAAAGCTCAGACGCTGAAAAGCAGGGATTTGTGAACAATGTGCCGACAGTAAAGGAGAACTTGAAAGTTAGACGTGCTGTCACCAAACACAGCTCTGCAAACAGTTCCCACCTCTGGGCACCTGCTCGCTGAGTTGGAGGCCAAAACAGGGTTGGGTTACTTTACGGCTGGAGCTACAGGGACCGCTGGAAGATCTGCCCCATTCCCTGCCCCTGAAGATCAAAGGCCTACACTCCCCTCTCAGTCTCATATCCCCCCGCCCCCACACACACACTCTATCCAGGCATCGGCAATCTTTTAAGACACAAAAGGGAAGCAGCTACCTGGCTCTCACCTGTCTGAATCTGCCACAGGTTATTCGAGCTCCGTCAAGCACGGAAGTCTTTTCAGCGGCTGCCTGATGAGAGGAGAAACTGGAGACCTGGTTCTACCCACTTACCAAGGCTGGGAATAGACAATTACGGGTAAACGCAGTCATATCTGGCTGCCATGACCACCTGCTTAGTTCACTTGAGGAAACGTCTCAGAATAAAAGCAAACAGCTAGCAAAACAACTCTCAGTTTCTTTATTTCTAAATATTGACCTTGCTGTGGTGATCAACGTGCTACAATGTATCAGTGTATGAAATGGCTTTTAATGGGCTTCCTTCTCAAATGTGTGTGTGTTTAGGCCATTCCTAGTTATTTGCTTCACTGGTCAGTGTGTCTATCTAAGAAAGCCTGCATTTAAGCCCCATAAATTAGATAAGGCTTATATCAAACAGAAAACATCCAAACATTTATTTATTTGAATAAAAGTTTTTTTTTTTTTTCATATTTTAGCAATATCACACAAATGCTGCGTTTCCACCAAAATTACCCAGGACATTTGTACCAGGAACTTTTCCCCCCAGACCTGTTGCTTTCTGCATTTCCACCACGGTGTAAAGTACCGGGAAGATTAGGCAGATAGACTGATTTCTCAATACTATAGTACGCGATTTTGGATGTGCATCCTCGGTAGTTCAGACTTTGTTCACTTGACTCGGTAGTGTGATGTCCGCGACGACGCAAATCCTTGATAACATCAGTCAGCTCACCTTGGCTACTGCTATTTTCCTCACTGTACATTTACAATAAAGAGAAATAGGATATCAAATACCACTGCCTCCTTTCGTTTTCATTTAAACATACTAACAGCTGCAGAAATGTACTTAGTTCAAGGATATGTGTATATATATACAGCCATTACAATAAAACTAAATATTATATAAATTTGCCTTTTTATTTTCATTTTAATATATAGATAAGTTGAATACAGACCAAAGATAACCTGTTAGATTTACCCAAAATGAATGATATTTTATGTTTAACCATTAAAGAGACATCAGAGCCAATGGCACATATCAGAAGGTCTAGCCGAATTGAGAGTGCTCTAGGTGGATACATGAGGACCGAGCTCCCGCTGATCGCGTGGAGCTCACCGTCTCCGAGATCGGCGAAAAACAATTTTAAATAGGCGCTGTCTTTTTCAATAAACCACAGATTTGAGTTTTAAACAACTACATTCTCACTTGAAATACTTTTAAAATTACATTTCATGACACAATAACTGTAATATTTTGAAAATTATCCAAATAAATGGTGGTTGAAATCAACCAATGCTGCGTGAACTCAACCAATCAGGATGTTTAGCGCCCAAGTCCCGCCCCCGAAAGTTCTGGAACTTTGAAAAAGTACTACCTCGCCAGCAGGGACTTTCTGTGGGGCATTTTTTACCCAGAACATTATTTAGTTCCTGGTCCCTGCGGTGGAAACACACCGAGTACCAGGCCAAAGTCCCTAGTTCCTGGGTAAAGTTCCTGCAGTGGAAACACAGCAATACAGAGTGTTGTCTAAATAGCTCAGATTATTAACAGCACAACTATAAGTGGGATATTTATAAAAAAAATTACTACTTAAAGAACATGAAATGAATATCAAAGGGGTGGTTGATCGTGATTTCGTTTTTTTACGTTAGTTAGTTAGTTTGTAATGTTGCTTTTTGAGCATAAACAATATATGCAAAGTTGCAGCGCTGAAAGTTCAATGCAAATGGAGTTCCCTTTCGGAAGCTTCAGTCTATGCTGTGCTGCTCAGCGCATTGGGAAACGTCTTATTCGTGACCAGCTGTGAATAATGCTTCTTCGGTTAAGGAGGAGCATGATATATTTCTTGGGTCTTCGGGCCATGAGCAGCCTGCTGCTGAGCGTTCCTCTCGCAAGAGGAAATTGGTCGAGGAACTGCTTGAGGTGGTTACTCGCGCGGTGGACAGGTTACAGCTTGACTTGTCACGCGAACAAGAGACCCCCAAACGTAGTAAGCTGGAAGGGAGGTTTCTGTCAGGTGGTAGGAGAGAGAGACCGCAACATCAGTCTCTCCCCTTTTTCGAGGACCTCCATGATTAGCTGTCGAAGTCATGGAGCAAACCATATACTTCCCGCATGTTTGTGCCCTTTACGTATGTTGACTTTCTCAACTATCTTGGATGTAAAGTCGCGGGGGTATTCGGAGATGCCACGGTTGAAGAGACGCTTGTGAGCTATCTCTAGAAGAAGCATTCGTTCAGTTCTTTCCTCGCCACACTCAAGGGGAAGGGCCATCAGCCACCCAGCCTCGCCTCGTTCCTTCAAAAACCAGGGAGTTTAAGAAGCAGAGTGTGGCGGACCGTACTCCCCCTCGCAGGGATTGGGTACAGGTTCGCCATTCTCAGCAACCTCCCAAGCCAGACCTCAGGACTATCATTAATAAGAAGGGGAAGTCCTGACACTCTGGCACCCGTGCTGGTTGGGGTAGTCCCTCACAGGGTGGTGCGAGGTCGAGTGCTTTTTGCCCTGCCCCGTTACCCTCACAAAACCCCTCCATCCCCACCACTTCTTGTGCTTCAGGGGGCAGTGGTTTCCAGCAAGATATAAGATGTTCCAGTGATTACTGCCGTCATTCAGAACACGGAACATCTAACATGCCCTTAAAAGGAAGTGTTAAAATTGGTACCACTCCCAGAGAGTCTGGCAGCGTGGAAACTTCTGCCGGGCATTTCTGCATGGGTGCTGAACAGAGTACGGATAGGATACAGGAATTTATTTGTCATCCTCCATGCTACAAACGCTTCTGGGCAAAGAGGCCATAGAACTTGTTCCTCTTCCAAGGAGAGAGTCGGGCTGTTACAGTAGATACTTCCTGGTTCCCAAAAAGGGTGGGGGAGTGCATCCAATCTTGGATTTTCGAGGCTTAAACCGTACAGTCAAAGTGCTCACGTTCAAGATGTTAACCATCAAGATGGTTGTGTCGCAAATTCGGCATTGATTGATTGGTTCATCAAAATCGATCTGAAGGATGCATATTTTCATATAGACATTTTGCCACAACAAAGGAAATTCCTGAGGTTCGCTTTCAGCGGCGAAGCATACCAGTTTCGGGTTCTTCCATTTGGCCTAGCCTTATCCCCCAGCACGTACACAAAATGCATGGATGCAGCACTGGCTCCATTACGACTCCAGGGCATTTTGAATTATATCGACGTTTGGCTGATACTAGCACAATCGCAAGAGATGGCGCTACAACACAGAGACATCATGTTAGCTCATCTAGTTTCTCTGGGGTTGAGACTCAACACCGGGAAAAGACAGTTGTAGGCACAACTGTCTCCCACTCTGATCGAGACCATTTGGCAGATCATGAGCAAGGTCAGGCTAGGCCTGGATCACCCTGTTCGTCAGTATCAAAAGATGTTAGTATTCATTGCTTCAGCATCCACGGTGATTCCTTTGGGGCTGTTGCACATGAAACCGTTTCAGTTGTGGCTAAAAGCCAGAGGATTTAATCCAAGAGACAATCCTTGATGGCAAATAAAAGTGACGCACCGTGGGCTTCGTACACTATTTCTGTGGCTCAGACCCCGGTTCCTTCCCTTGGGTCCACTCTAGGGGCACCGTCATCGCAGACTGCTAACGACAGATGCCTCCCTGATGGGTTGGGGAGCAGTCTTGGATGGCCAACCAGCTCAAGGGGAATGGGGGGTCATCAGCTCGATTGGCACATCAATTGCCTCAAGCTGATGGCCGTATTTCTGGCTCTGAAATATTTCCTCCATCATTTGAGAGGCTGTCATGTCCTAGTCCGGGTGGACAACACAGCAACAGTCTCTTATATAAATCACCAGGGGGGTCTGCGCTCACGCAATCTGAACAAGATAGCGAGGCAGATTTTTCTTTGGTCCCAGGACAAGGTCCTGTTACTCAGGGCAGTTTACATTCCAGTGCGTTTGAATGTGGGAGCAGATTTACTGTCCAGACAGACACTACCGATGGGGGAATGAAAAACTCCACCCAGAGGTAGTGAAACAGTTTTGGATAAAATTTTATGAAGCAGAGGTGGACCTCTTAGCCTCCCATCAGACAGCGCAATGTCCCCTCTAATTGTCTCTGAGTCACCCAGCCCCCCTGGGTCTGGATGCAATGGCGCATACATGACCCAAAATATGCCTGTATGCATTTCCTCCAGTTTATCTGCTTCTGGAAGTCCTAGCCAGAGTTAGACAACAAAGGAATCTTCATGTTTGGCCCCTGAAGGGAACCAACTGAGGAACACATTGCTTTCGCCGGATGTTATTGATACCATTCTTAGTGCTAGGGCTTCCTCCACCAGATGGAGTTATGCCAGTAAATGGGGTGTCTTCGACAGGTGGTGTGTGGTACACAATGTAGATCCAGTCAACTGCCACATTGCTTCAGTTCTGGACTTCATGCAAGAGAAATTTACACATGCCCTGCTACTCTTAAGATCTATGTGGCCACTCTTTCAGCTTGCCACACCTTGATTGAGGGTATGCCACTCAGGAGACACCCACTGCTCTCTCGCTTCCTTCGTGGGGCCAGCCGACTGAGGCCTACAGTAAAAACCAAGATGCCTTCTTGGGACTTAGCTATAGTTTTAGAGGGTCTGGTTGAAACCTCCTTTGAACCTTTAGAATCAGCGTCTGATGTATAAAAATGTTTTTTTTTTCTCTTGGCAATAACTTATTTGAAGAGAATTGGGGATATGCAGGCTCTTTCTATCTCACCATCATGCTTAGACTTAGCCCCAGGGAAGGTAAAAGTGATTTTGCATCCTCATCCTGATTACCTGCCTAAGGTTCCGTTTTCGACTGTATATCCGGTCATTCTAGAGGCCTTCTGCCCTCCGGTGTTCACAATTCTAGAGCAGGAGAAATCTTATAGATTGTGTCCAGTCCGTGTTCTTCAGACTTATGTCCACCTCACTAGCCAGTGGCGTAAGTCGGAGCAACTGTTCGTCTGTTATGGTGCTGGTAACAGAGGAGCATCTGCCACCAGGCAGACCATGTTTCACTGGGTCAAGGATGCTATTGCTTTGGCTTATGAGGCTTCGCCTATAGGTCTTAGAGCTCACTCCACAACAGGTTTGTGATGCTGCAGGTTGGTCCTCTCCACACACATTCATAAGATTTTATAGTTTGGATGTCCATGCTACTCCGGGCTCTCATGTCCTTGAGTCAACATCACAAGCTAATGTCTGAGGCCTTCTTGTGGTTTGGTAGCACAACTGCACAACTTTTTCAAGCATGACGGCGTGGGTATTCTCGTTCTCAATGCGCTGAGCAGCGCACCATCGACTGAAGCTTTCGAAAGGGAACATTCCCGGTTACTTGACTGTAACCTTGTTCCCTGAGAAAGCAGAACGAGATGCTGCGCTGCGTTGCGCTTTCTCAGGGAACAAGGTTACAGTCAAGTAACCTGGAACAATACCGTCTCTCAAAATTCTGTCAGTTCAATGCCTACAAAAACGTCTGGTAAGGGACTACAACAAGCTTCTTCCTGGGTCCGTTAAATCACAAACCCAGATAAACCCTGACCCCAGGAACACACAAAAAAGTGGGCGAGGCCATGCTGCGCTGCTTTAGAGAAGAGGAAGAGAAAACTAGGGGTGCACCTAAAAATCTTTTGATATATGTATTGCAAGTCTGTCTTCTAACGATTCTAATGGATTTGGTTTCAAAACCAATGTTGTAAAGCAGCGGTTCTTTATACTGTTCCTCACGTTGCCCTGTTCTGCATCTCTCTCTCTCATTAAGATCGTCAGATCAGCTCCAACAAACTTTTCCATTTATACACTTATTTTTAATGAGAAGCATTATACATGGATGCACATTCGGTTGCTGTGCTTTATTAAAGCTTTAATCAGAATAAAAACGTATATTAAATGCTAACAGAAGCAGTAGCATTTACAAACAACAGCGTATCTAAAAGTATGAGATGTTCAGATGCGCTCGAGGCAGTTTAGCAAATCACAACACAGAGCAAGCTGACCAATCTCAGCACATCGCGTATTTCTGTGGAAGGGGCTTCATAATAACAGGAATAATCAAGGCTTTGTCAGAAAAGGGGAGTCGTGGCCTAATGGTTAGAGAGTCGGACTCCCAATCGAAAGGTAGTGAGTTTGAGTCTCAGGCCGGACGGAATTGTGGGTGGGGTGAGTGCATGTGCAGTTCTCTCTCCACCTTCAATACCACAACTTAGGTGCCCTTGAGCAAGGCATCGAACCCCCAACTGCTCCTGGCCGCCACAGCATAAATGGCTGCCCACTGCTCCGGGTGTGTGTTCACAGTGTGTGTGTGTTCACTGCTCTGTGTGTGTGCACTTCGGATGGGTTAAATGCAGAGCACAAATTCTGAGTATGTGTCACCATACTTGGCTGAATGTCACGTCACTTTCACTTTCAAAAGTGACAGATCAGTGTGGAATAAAGGTAAATTATGTGAAAAATAATGTGTTTTAAAAACAAAAACAAAGCTTGAACACATGTTAGACTGAACCCCATAAACACAATAAAAAAATAAAAAAACAGTCAACCACCCCTTTAACATTTTAGTTTTTTTGGTTCAATCAATGATTGAATGACTCACTTAAAATGGTCAGTTACTGTCACTTACATGCGTAAAGATGTAATCAGGAGAAAATCCCCACTTAATGCCTAGACTGCTGTCTGAATGTGGAATGATAGCCACTGCTGGAACACATCATATTAATTTGAGTAACGTACCATAACTTAATGTTGTCTAGCTAACGGTAAGCTACTCCACTGACTGTTGTATAACAGTACTCTGTAGCATTTCTGCACAATACCCACAGCAGTCATTCAAACTCTTCTATGCACCGTATGTTTAATGTAAGAAGTCATGATATTTGAATTTATTATAGTAATCATAAACACACTGGTTCTTCGTGCAAATAGTTTACTCCATTGAAAAGAGAACCAAACAAGCCAAATTATTTTGGGATTATAAAATACGAAACTGAAAAAAAAAATACCCCTTGGCCTTTTAGTTTAGGTTTTATTCTTATTCTTTGATTTGAAATGCCGTTACCTGAAGAATTTTACCTGTGACCCTGCACAAGAGTTCATGTCCCAGAATGTTTACCCCAAAGACAGCAAGCTGAACTCATGTTGGCTCTCTCGTGAGAATCACGTTGACAGTATAAAATACAGTCAGCTAGTATACATGATAACACATTCACGAGTCAGAGCCTGCCAGGAAGAACAGAGGAGAGAAACGGATATTATTTTGGATTCTGTTTTAAGCCTTGCCATTGGCACTCCAATTATATAATCAAAGGTAAAGAGGGGGGCAAGAATTAAATAGCAATAAATAAGGATGATAAATTAGCGATTGTCTCAAATTTGATTGCTCCAATTATTTCCAGGCAAATAGTTGTTGCACATGTTACTTTGAGACAAACGGGTTATATGGTTAGAATCTAAACTTTGTTTCACCAACTCTGCATCACATTCAAAGTATGCAAGTAAATAATTCAATTGATTCAACGTGTTTTTGCAGGGATATTTCATTCTTATGAACAGTGGTAGTAATGCCTACTTTGTGATGGAAATCAGACTTAGAAACTGACATGCTACGCTTCTCGACTTCACACTTACATATAATCGGATTGCTGTCAAATTTTTCTCTCTAAGGAATAAATGGTTCTTTTGAGAATTGTTCACTGACAGGTTCTCATTTCTAAACATCCTCTTTATAGGATAGGTATTCATGTGATGGAAATTTAGCCTACAACAGTTATCATTTCACAACAGCGCAGTAGAAAGAGAGGACTGAGATGAGATGGCACTTCTTAAACTGTATTTGGATTCATGTAACAGATATGTACACCAGCAGAGGGAGAGAGAGAGAGAAACACAGGTACAGTGAGCTATGATTGTATCTGGCATGCAAGCTTGCGATTACAGCTCAGGTGGAATGTTAACATTGCCCGATAATATTTTACTGTCTCCATTTGAGTTCAGCCAACCAGAACCACAGAAAAACGATTGACCTGAAAAGCAGGAGGTGTGTGTGTCTATAAAGGCGATGTGAGAAAGAAGGACCTCTTTATCTCTGTCAACAACAAGACCAATCACGACACGAAAAACCTGTGTTGCCTTTATTTGTATTACAATTGTAATTTCAAGTTCCTAGAAGATAACTCAGCACGGAGGCTTGTGAGATTGTGTGAGTTTTTCTTATTTTTTATCTCTTATGACAAATAGGCAATGCATCCTTTAAATGCATTTCTTCTATAAATACTTAAATATGTAACCCATAACATCACTGCTTCATATTTGTATATATAAAGCTATAATAATAATATATGTGAATGTGCTGGTACTGTAATATGACAGCTGTCTTTGTATAAAAGCACAGGTTTTTTTTCTATGTATTTATTTTTATATATATCCTGGAGCGCCTCCTAGAGCAAGAGAATAATAATTGACACTGAGGTGCAATCGATAGCAAAAAAAAAAAAAAAAAGTATTGTTTGTGAAACTATAATAATTATCTATTATTATTATCTATTATTATTATTATTATTATTATTATTATTATTATTATTATTATATGCAATATATAATTGAAAAAATCTGTAGAGTTATCAGTGCTACATTTGCTTAATAATAAACACACTGAAGTGTCAAGTGCACCCAAAAATAAAAGCTATGTCTTCATTTACTCAACATCACCTCATTCCTCACCTCATCTATGACTTACTTTCTTCTGTAGAACACACACACACACACACACACACACACACACACACACACACAAACACACACACACACACACACTGGTTTCCATGTTTTATGGGTTTAATCAGACGTAATTTCTATACTGCACAAACTGTATTTTCTATCCCCTAGACTGTTGGTAGCCAAGCAGTTTTGTTTACCATTGACTAAAGGATAAAAAAAAAAAAAAAGAAGAACACAGATACATATTTCTAAACATGTTCCTTCATAAAAAAGTCACAAAAGTTTTGAGCAATGTCAAAAAGTTCTGTGGGGAAAGACATGCTTTCTCCTCATAACACTTCATTTCAGTCACCAGTTTTCTGCCTGCTTGCAAGATGCTACGTTTCTCGGGGAAACGCAAACTTTTTGTGACCGCTGGTCAAAAAAAAATAAAATAAAGAAATAAATTTAAAAAATGCAGTCATATTACTTGTTTTTTCCACTGTATAGCATGAGCAGGTGGATTCAGTGTCTGTTATCTATTGCTCCCTCTTGTGGCAGAGGAAAATACTCTAGTTTGACGCACGTGATGATAACGTGTAGGTCTCGGCCAAGGAAATCTCAAAGATCCACATAGATCCATATATATATATATATTGATTTCAATATTGACTGGCTGTCATTGGAGAAAGGCGATTTTTTTTTTTTTTTTTTTTTCATCAGCATATACCAGTAGGACAACTTGCCAATGCTAACCACTAAACCTTGACCCCTTGGGTTCTGTATTTAACAAGGCTCAAAAATTGGTTTGGTTAGCATAGTGCAGTTAACCCTACTAACTACCATACATGCCCTAAAGAGTTGGGATAAAAAATAAAAAATATCTACATAAATATACACAAACAGTTAATGGGAAATGTACTGTATCATTGCCAATATGTCTTTACTCTCCTAGAAGATGTTTGATGTTCATCACTAGGTTGATGGCAAATAATGAACAGATGATTGCTAACAGCAGATGGAGAATGAGAGTATGTATAACCAGAGGGACTACAGTTTCATAACAAAGCCTGCACGTGTGTGTGTGTGTGTGTGTGTGTGTGTGTGTTTGTTTGGTGTGTGTGTGTGTGTGTGTGTGTGTGTGTTACTTCACATCTCGTACCGTGGGTCTTTTCAGATCTTTGTGGTTTCAAGCTCGTCCTGCATGAGACGCTGGATGGCCTTCTCCCATATCTTATCTTTCCCACTTAAGAAAACATGATTTACATTCATGTATGTTCTACTGAGCCACAGATAAAATGGCCTTTTGTTTGTCTAGAGAGGTTTATTGCCTTTGGATACTGTCTGGGAAAGTTGTGTCCCGTGGGATAACTCTACTGGATCCGTAGGGCTTCATGTTTGATCAACAACATTCCTGCTCCTAAATCATTTTTGGAGAAGGGAGGATATGTAACACACTACACTATAACCTCATAGTTTTCAGGGGACAAACAAAAAGGAACATTTTCAGATTATATCCACATTTGCCCTAATTTGTCTCCGATCATCAACTTTTATGACAGGTGTAACTCAGTTCAGTCAGTTCTCTGGTGTCATAGATCAGCAGAAGTGCCATAATGTTGCATGAATCAATAGCACTCAGCTGAATGAAGCGTTTGAAGGGAAGGGTTTTCCCAGCTTTATTGTAGACATCTGTGAAACTGCAGATTTTGACTCATCAGCGGTTATTTGTCAGATGAGTCATTATTGATCAGTACTTGACTATAAAACCTGTAGTATATGCTTTAGGCTTTTATTAAATATTATTATTATTCTGATTATTCATTTATTTTTGACTATTACATTTAGATAGCAATGAAGCAGAGTAAACACATTAATAATGTTACAAAATATTATTTTTTCTATTTTTTCTATTTCTATTTTTAACTGAAAAACTATAATATTAAGCAACACAATTGTTTTCAATGATACCCAAACAATGATTAAATAGATATATTATCAGCACATTATAGATATATTATCAACATAATGCTTTTTGAAGATCATGTGACACTGAAGAATGGAGTAATGATACTGAAAATTATGCTTTGCCATCATTAATATAGGTTATAAGTTAAAAATATATATTCAAAAAGAAAACAGTTCATATATTTTTATCAAATTAATGCGGTTTACAGACTCCAAACTTATGAATGGTAGTATACATGTTGGGTTTTGTACTGTATATCTTGTTTCTGAATTTTCAATATAACATATAACCCTTTATTTAAGGCACTTTCAGGAGAAAGTATGATTTCTCTACAGTTTTGTAGATTGATTAAGGTGGAGGTACAATCTTTTTCTTTATGATATTGTGACAGACACACCGAGAACTGATGTTTGTTATTACAAATTGATTTGCTTTTTATAGTTATGCTAATTCAGATTCAGTCCATGGCTTACTTGCAGTGTAAATGCTTGCAAAGTTGAATCATTTTCTAAATATTACGTATTCTAATTTAAAAATCATCCCACCCAAATTTGGGTTTGTTTATACTCCGCTCTATTTGTTCAAAGCTTGAAACTGTCCATAACATCACGCCTGTGGGCCTTTGGGGGAAATTCCCGGCAAACCTCTATCTGCATGTAACTGATTTGCTTATAGTTTGCTATGTGTGAATTCAGTTGGGGATTCTTTCTAAACTGTAAAGTACACCTGCACTGTGCTGACAATGACTCAATTACCCATAAGTTTTCCGAGCAGCTAAGAGCTGTGAAACGACACCCCCAGAAATACACAACACAGAGCTCCATGAAGGCCTGTTTGTATATCAGAGAGATAAAGGATTTATTTGCATGCTGGAGTACACAAATACAGTCAAACAGACACCGCTTATGAAAAACAAGACGAAAAATAGATGATTATCTAGCTCAAACTACCTTTCCAAAAAGTTATGTTAGGAATAAATGTAACACAATCACAGTATTCATATATATATATATATATATATATATATATATATATATATATATATATATATATATATATATATATATATATTTTTTTTTTTTTTTTTTTTTTTTTTTTTTATAGCGCCTTTCAACCCAAGGATGCTTCACAAAATAATACAAGCAAATTGGCAAACTAAATACACCAGACAGTCAAATAAAGAAATACACCAGACAATCAGAGGGGATATTCATCCAAACAGGGTATTAAAATTAAATTATTAAAAAAAAAATACATTTTAATACGTTTTTAGGGAAATGTTGTAATATTGCAACATTGGCCCTAGTTAGGAGCAGCATTTCTGTATTTGTATTCACTTTGTCTGAACAGATATAAAGAGCATTTAAGCATGCATTTGCAGGGTTGATTGCTTACTTAGCCCCATAACAGTATAAATAATGAGTAATAATCACACAACAATCATATTTTATTATTAATAAACATTCATACATACAAGGCATACATTGCCTTTGCCACACAGTGTGTTTGTTTATCCAGTATTGCAGTGTCTGCAGAGTCCTCTCTTTGTCTTTACTGGGAAATGTGCAATCATGTCTTTGCGTACATCCAGTGGGGGGTGGTCCGATGACCTCTTAGCTGGGGGACTCACATCTGTTGAGGATGGTCTCTTCTGAGGATCCAAAATGCTCCCTGATGTCACCTTCTGTGTGATGGTGTGCCAGAAGATGTAAATGTACCAGCGATGGGATTTCGTGGGGGAACTTGTAATTGGCAGCAAATGAGCACAACAAATCCACTCCTCGAGAACTATTCATCCGATCGACTTCACGTGTGCCAGGTGTGTTGCTGTGGACCAAAGGGAGTGTAGTGTTGCATTTTGGTGTAATATGTACATGCAACATATTCAGAATTAATAAACTTTTAATAAACTGCAAAACAGCGCGAGCCAAAATTGGCACGCCTCATGCCGGCAAAGTTTGTTTCCGAGAATGGACACTGCATTAGAGATACAAAACACACAGGTGTGTTAAGAGCAATACTTTTAATATAGACAAATTATTATTAGGCGGGGATACTGTATGTTGCTTTTTTTATGGCTGCCGTATTCGCAAGTATTTTCTAAGCAAATTAGGTGCATGTTTTTATCATGTGTAAAATGACTGGTTAACATGGAGGATAAAAGCAGCTTGTTTTTTACACCAACAATATAGTAAAGGCATCCTAACAAAACTCTTTTCAAACTTGATTTTGTAGTGTCTGGGCCAATCAGACACACCATTTTTCATTTGAGTCTGCGAATGTCTCCAGACCCATGGTTAGCATTGCAATGACACCTCAGCAAGACAAAATAACTTTTACAACACAAGAGTATATGGAGAGAATCTTCGTCCTACTAAGTTCATCTTAGTGCACAGTGCCAATTCTGATGGTCGGAAGATCGTATGTCCACGAACATGTCACGATTGAGTTTATCTGAAAGTCGTACAGGCAAGGTTATATATGACACGATTTTATGACCTGACGATTTCTGAAGCAATCGCACGAAGTTCCGCGCCAAAAACAGGGAGTCAGAGGAAGGGATTGCTTTTTTTGTGGCAGCAATGCGAAAAGAATAAAAAAGAAAAGAAAAAGAATTGCATGGCAAATAGTTTGGCTGAAGAGCAGAGAAAAGTATGGACGTTCTGTTCTTCAAAGGTAAGTGTATCTGTGTGTGCATGCTTTGATGTGGTCATGGAAGATATGGCGAAGTATATAACCATAGCCATATAGCGTGTCACGCAACTTTGTGCATATAGTAACATTGTTTTTATATATTTTTAAACAAATGTAATTGCTGGATAGTCTTTTTCTAGTTCGTGATTGGTCAACTTCAGATAGATCAACAAATCGGCTCGTTCAACTGCACACATGCCACAAATTCAAACCGATAGCTCACAAACTTTTTAGACATGTTTAAAAATTTTCGGGAGGTCGGGAAGTGCTCATAAGGTATTCTGCTCGGCTCGTAATTCCTCTTTTCCACTGGGAAAAAACTCCTAATCACCATAGAGTCATCTTTGGAATTCATCACTCTTCAGAACCGGAAGAACGTGATCGTGACTCCTACACCACCAAAACCTCCAAACCATCAAGACTGCATCCAGAAGCTCATTCCAGGCCAAGGAAATGCAAGTATCTTACTTTTAACTAACGAAACAGATTTAGTATATTAGTATATATTAGTATTTAGCTATAGACCCCATTATAAACGGCACTGATGGTTTTACTCAGGTGGTTAACTGACTCTTTTCATAGCTTCATTCTCTGGTTTTCCTGATGGTATCATCCAATAACTTTAATTTGCCCTTTCCTCTGTAGGAGTGATTGTATGTTTGCTTGTTCGTTTGTTAGACTACTTTGCATTAGTGTTTAGTTAATAAAACTCTTGTGCACAAATTACGTGAGTTTCTGATTCCACCTTCTAAATCAACGTCACTTTATGATTCCGATTTTGCTACATGCACTAATGCATTAATACTGTATAAAAGTATTTTCTGTGGCCACGATAATAGCCTTTCTTAGAGTTTATATGGAATTATGGACGTTCATGATGTTCACTCATGGGCGATTCATAACCCATTTTTCCACGAATGGTTCTCTTTGCTTAACCATTCCATTCTGTGCCGATCTGTTCCAGTCAGCAAGGATACGCTTTCATTTTCCACTGGTGTGCTTATAACGGAGCTTAATGAAAATGCGTCAGTCGTTACCTTGATTGTGTAATATAAACAGCAATATGGACAATGATCAGATATTTCTGTTTTTGGGACTCCTTTTTTATCTTATATTTAAGCTACTTTGTTCAATAATAGATAAAAAGACACTCTTGACGTGAAAAATAAAATAAACAGAAGATGATGACCTGTATAAAATCAGTAAGCGCAAATGTTTCCTCCACAGACCAAACTGTCTCTTTTTTTTCCTTTTTTATATTGAAAGTAGCATAGCTGTTTACTTGCCTGTTTAAACAAATAGCACACTTCCACGGTGCTTAACCAGCTATGGAGAAACTGGTAGCCAGGCAACATGCACTCTTAACAGCACAGCTAAACACGGTTGTCTGACCGTACCCTAGAACTCTGGGTCGAGAAAGGTTTGTAATTGTGCCATGCTGTACCAGGCTCACATGGAAATACAGCTGTAACTATACCTGACAGTACCTTAGAACTGTTCGGCCTGATAGTTAAAAAAAAAAGAAAAAAAAAAAAAAAAAAGCCTACATTCAAGCATATACCATTTTCATGGGGGATCCCAGGTGTTATTCGAATCTCAAAATTTAAAAATGCCAACCCAACAAACGAATATTCAAACAATTAAATATTCTGGCCCAGCCCTAACAGTGGCAGCACCTTAATGAGAAATAGAAGTGGAACAAGTAAAGAACCTTGGGGGACACCATAGAAAATATTGACAGTGTGCGATCTATTCTTATCTATCCTTAAAAAATTGCTGTCTATCCGATAGATATGAAGTTAGCCACTGAAGAAAAGGCACCAGTGATTACTACAGTATAGCCGATAGTAGTGAAAGAAGTACAGAGTGGCAAACAGTATCAAAGGCTGCACTCTGATCAAGGAGAGCCAGGATACATTAGGCACCTGTAGCAGAATACCTATATCACCTGGTTGTTGACTTTAGGAGATCACATACCAACCACTCTCCACTGAACATCGACGGCTCCTCTGTGGAGATCGAAAAGAGCACCAAATTCCTTGGTGGTCATCTGATGGTGAACCTCACCTGGTCTCTCAACACCAGCTCCATAGCAAAGAAAGCTCAGCAGCGTCTTTACTTTTTACGCAGACTGAAGAAAGCACATCCTTCACCCCCCATCCTCATCGCATTTTACAGAGGGACTGTATTCAGAGTATTCAGAGTACCTACATCACTACCTGGTTTTGGAATTGCACCATCACAGATCATAAAACCCTGCATCAGATTGTAAGGACAGCTGAAAAGATCATTGGAGTCTCTCTCCACTCTATCACAGACAATAACACCACTCATTAGAAAAGCCAGTATGATTACTAGTGACCCCACACACCCCTCACAACAGCTCTTCACCCTTCTGCTATCCGGAAGAAGGTACAGAGGTATTCAGACCAGATTTCGGAACAGATTCTTCCTTCGAGTTATCAGACTCCTCAACTCTATGTGAACTGACCTGACAACTACACTCACACATATACACCCCTACTGTAATCCCTGAATTACAAACACCTGAAACCTAATTGCATACATTGCACGTCCCTACATTTGCATAAAATCTACCTCAAATTGTGTGCCTTGTCTATTAATATTGTCACCTGTTCTATGTATATATTTTCTTCTCTGACTCTGAGAAACAAGAAGGAGATCTTTAAACACTTTTAAAAGAGCTGTGAGAGGGGTGGAATACAGATTGAAACTGCTCATAAAGATACAAATGAGACTACAGTTGTGTTGCAACTACCGTCTTAAGTATTTTAGCAACAAATGGGAGGTTTGATATTGGTCTAAAACTGTTCAGATCTGTGTTATCAAAACCAGGTTTCCTAAGGTTTGAGGTGATGGCAGCTACTTATGTCTTTTTGGAATGTAACCAGTGGCAATGGATCAACTTATAATATGAGTAATATGTTGGATGAGTGAAAGCAAAAGAGTTTTGAGTATGTTGGAAAAGGATCAAGTGTGCTTGAGGCAGAGTTATATTTGATGTTCAGTTGTTCGACTGCAGATATATTTGTGGGTAAAAAATTGCTGAGTGGGTGACCTATCAGACATGGAAAAAGGTGGGGAAAGACAGATTTTTGGTTTTAATTCTTAGTAAATGTTATCAATTTTACGTAGGAAAAAAACTTAAAACTTTCACAAAGTTCAACAGAGCCATTAATAGCTACAGGCAATGTTTAAGCAACTTATTTTTTTTTTTACTCCGAGAATAAAGCTTTAGGTTTGCACTTGGCTTTATTAATGACAGTAGAGAGATAGGTGGAACATGCAGTATTAAGTGCATCTTTATAATTCAGAACTTAATCTGAATAAGCAACATCATGCACTACACGGGAGGATTTTTTTAGAAGTCATTAAAGACACCTACATTCAGCTTTCATTACTCTAAGTTCAGGGGTGAACCAAGGACAGGAGTGAGTAGAAGGGACAGTTGTAGTTTTTATTGAGGCAAGGTCATCCAAAACATTACAAATAGATTAATTATAGGTTGAACGTATCTCATCAAAGCTCAGGAGGTTGAGTGTGGATGAGAGAGGGGAGGCAGCAATAGCAACAGAAAAACTGTCAGTGGTTACAGGTTATTGTAGGATATAGTAGTTTTAGTTTTTGGCTTTACAAGGGGAAATTAAAGACAATAAGTTTATATTCCCAGAGGGTGGTATTTTTAGAATAACTTATAAAGAACATTCCTTAATGGTTATTTTTACGTTTTTTGCAACCATAAAATAACATTCCCAGAACATTGTGTAACAAATGGACTCACAGGCAGAAGGTTATATTTCAAATGGTTTATTATAAAAGCAGGTTTGAATATGAAACTGATTAGAAGCAGGTGAGAGTCCAGAGGAACTGAAGAACAGAGTTTGGATGACTTGGTTGGATATGGGTTTACTCCGTAAAGCAGGTGGGATGACCAGAATGGATCATTCTTTGCACACACCTCACAGGTAACGCTGGAGTGGAGTACTTCGAAGAGGGGCCTGCTGGAGGCATGTTGGAGGATCGCTGGAGATACACAGGAGTCTAGGAGATTCGGGTAGACAAGAGGTTAGTAGCAAGGTATGTATGCGACTCAACGCAAGTAGCTGCAAGTAGCTACAGGTAGCTACAGGTAGTTCCAAGAGAGTTCCAAGTAGTAGCTTCAAGATCGGACAAATCAGTGACTGAGGTGTGTGCTTACATATGGTGGTGAGCTGATTGGATAATTGTGATCAGGTGCTGCTGATTAGTACTCAGGTGAGGTGGTGCCTTGTGATTGGCTGGATGGTGAGTCTGACTGACCTGTGACACATTGCAGGGTGGTTATTTTTAAAATAGCCTAAAAGTTACTTATACAGAACGATCCCTAATGGTTATTTTTAGGTTATATTTTTTGTAACCTTAAAATAACGTTGCCAGAACGTTGCATGGTGGTTATTTTTAAATAACCTAAAAATAACTTATAGAGAACGTTTCCTAATGGTTAGTTTAAAAAAAACAAACAAACAAAAAAAAAAACTTCCCATAACATTGCAGGGTGGTTATTTTTAAAATAACCTAAAAATAACTTATAGAGAAAGTTCCCTAATATTTTTTATTTTTATTTTATTTTAGTAGTATATTAGTAGTATATTTTATATTAGTAGTAGTAGTAGTAGTAGTATTATCCGCATCCATAAAATAACGTTCACAGAATTTTGAAGGTTGGATATTATATTATATTAATTTTTTTCCTTATAACGTACAATACAGAGCCCTGAAATTTGTTTAATGTAGCATTTATTCAACATTCTGGGAACCAAAAACTAAAATTAGGGGAACATTATAATAACGTTACGGGGACGTTAGATTAACATAAGAATAACATTCTGGGAACGTTAAGAAAACTTCTGGGTAACCATAAACAAACTATAAAAAATAACATTCTGGGAACCAAAAACTAACGTTCTGAGAATGTTTTGGAACCAAAAAGGAACGTTCCGGGAATGTTCTGGGAACCAAAAATTGTTAGCTGGGTAACAGTTCAGGACGCTCTGATATGGTTGTGTCGCTGTTTATTCAGAAGTTCAGACGCTTCGCCCAAACATCCAAGCACTATTCCAATAAATCCAAAAACACATCCAAACGCTTGGATATGGTGATATCACTGTTTCTTGCTACATCCAAATAGCACTGTTCTATTAAATCCAAACTTTAAATCCCAAGAAAATACATCAACACTAACGATTGACAACATAAACAATTGACTAAGTAACAAGATAACCAAACAACTATAGCGATGAGAAGCGGCAGCCACTTCACGCAGAGCGTACTCTCACCAGAAACTATAGTGCCAATAACACAACACATCTGACTGACAGTAATGCGATGTACATATTTCAATATTGTACTATAATATGATGCATAATGTACTATAATCTAATTATTTTATTAATTTGACACTTTTTCAAACAATAGTAAATTACAATAAAACTCTAAAACAAATTGCAAACATAAAAACAATACTGTAGTAAAAAAGTGTGTATTAACATCTTAAAACATAGTAACAAAAAACTTAAAAATCCCTCATTTCACATTACATCATTAGTTCATTCCCAGTTGATGCCGTGTTTCTTTGACTTGTACAGTAAGTCTAACTATTAATAGACGCTAGCAGTTATTTTTAGAAAACACTTTCCTCATTCCTGTCAAGGTCAGTTGCATTCTGAAAGCAGTTCTTGATCCAACAACAAAGCATCTCAAAACACTTAAAACAACAGAAAACAACATAACTTTACCTGCCTAAATCAACTGATTGATTTGATTGCCCATTCATTTTGTGGGTAATGATCTATTCAATAATGATTTATTCTTTGTTACAAACCAATATAATATATGCATATATATATATATATATATATAGAGAGAGAGAGAGAGAGAGAGAGAGAGAACTGGCAAACAAAAAGTGTATTTTTTATTTATTGATTTTTTTGATTATTATAGATTTGTTTATTTTGTATATTTTTTTTTATTGCTAACACAATATAAAAGACATTGACATTAATTGATTCCTGATTCCCAAAAGAAGGTTTTTGTAACAGTGTTTTGAACTGATATTTCTAGTGTTCTCTAGGCAGTGAAGTAGTGTGTGAATTTGTCAGATTTGCGTGTCACAGGCCAAAGTTTGATTCTGGCAAAAGTTTTTGGGAAAAGTTACTTTGAATATTCTCCGAACCATCTGAAAATAGTAAATAGTAATGTTTACTGAAAAAAAAGTTAGAATTCCAATTAAAATATTTAATGAAAAAGATCCATGATTGATCTATAAATAATGTTTTTGTGCCAATGGTTTGAGAACAATATTGATGAGCAAATAACCATGAACGAATATTCTATTAATGTTATTGGAAGAATGTTTGTTTGAACACTGAGAGAACCTTACCAGAACGTTGCTAGGACCCTCCTTGTAGTTGACTTTTATCAGTATCAAGCCTATCACATATGCCATATTTAATAATGCATGTATAGTATGAATTCAATCAAATATTAACATGATAAAATTCTGCTTGCTCAGGTCTCTGAAAACTACACCTGCAGCTATCTCTCTTTTTTGTCTCTTAACATTACTAATCGGCAGCAGGTGCAAGAAAGCACAACTGTCAGATATTCTTCGAGCCAGGGGATTTTCCAAACAAGCTCTTCTGCTTTACAGCTCTCCCTTGTAGAACCAGTTGTGTCATTGTTGGTATTATTGTTTACGTCTTGTTTTTCTTGGCTCGTCGTTAAGAAGGCAGTAAGTGTTGAAAAGGCATCTGTGTTTTAATGTCTTATTCAATACATCGACATTCCAAAAATCCAGTTTCACCTCTCAGCGGTTGCTAAGAGTCAAAACAATGCAAAAAAAAAAAAAAAAAAAAACTTGGCAAACACATTTAAACAATTATGGGTAAATTACGCAATCCAAGCATTGCTTATGACCAGAGGCAATGCTTCTGACGACAACTACTGTATCAGTCTTCAAGCCTGCAAAGGCAAAATTACTTTGGATAATAAAAATGAAAGTGAACTTTCTGGCCGGCTAAATCTGGAAATTCACAGAGTAAATTCCTATCTAGGGTTCACATTCAGTCAGACAGGCTGCATGCATGTGTCTTTTATCAAAACAAAAACAAAAATATATAAACTGCTCCAGAACCAGTGTGTCCACAAACGAGTGAATTGTTGTGGGATTCTCACAGGACTAATGCTGCAAAGAGATTTCAGAGGCCTGTTTGCAGAGTAAACACCCGCTCGGGTCAGTTTGATAACTCAGTTGAGGTTAGCATGAAGTGATCAGTGAGGTAGTTCATAAAAACCGTCATATTCCAGATGGTGGACTTTATCTAAAAAGGCAGAGCCAGAAGGTCAGAGAGCCAGATGTCTTAGAAGCCAGCGATGTCATTACTAATCACTTTTCACAACTAAGAGTTGAAGGCATTGTTATTGTATTGACTGTGATTTAATAAAACCCAACACAGAAATCCCCCCTTATGAAACAAAAATATATTGCAGTATATTGGAAAATATCATGTAATATATTAGGCATATATTCTTATATATATTTATTTTTTCCAATATATTGCAATATATTGAAAGCGGCAATCATTTGTATATTTAAATTAAAATTAAATTGATGTATTTAGCAGACGCTTTTATCCAAACAACTTACAGTGCATTCAGGCTATCATTTTTTACATATCATGTGTTCCCGGGGAATCGAACCCCCAACCTTGCGCTTGCTTGCTTGCTAGCGCAGTGCTCTACCAGTTGAGCTACAGGAACACTATATACATATTTATACTATATGTATATAAATATAAAATATTAGAAAATAAAAAGGGAAAATAATATGTTACAATATATCACAATATATTTTAAGAAATATATTGGTAAATATATTTTCCTTTCGTAAGGGCCCCCTCCATTGATATTAGCAGATGCCAGTTAGAATGAGGTCTGTGCATTGACCTTTCACCTCACTGAAAGGAAGCATCTATGAACAGGAGAAATATGCCTTTTCACATGAAGATCTATTGTTGTATTTGAAGAGATATTAAAATGTGCGTGCGGATACTCTGTTTTTGCACTTAAAAAAAAATAATTGTGGAGAATATCATATTTAGTGGCCCTCCGTAGGTCTAACTTGGGAACTGTGGCTCTTTCTGAGCCTGTCTTTAGGACTGGAGCCCTCCTTGGGCTGGATATGTGAACTGGAGCCCTTTCTGGGCTAAACTTGGGGACTGGAGGACTCACTGGGCTAAACTCCACCTGGACCCTGCCAGTGGCATCCACTGAGCGAACCCCTCATCCAAACCATCCCAGAAACAATCCACAAGAGTCCACCAGTCGAGGGAAATCTGCTTAGATAAGGTGAGGAATCACAGATATATTCTTCAAGGGGGCAGCCGTCTTGATACACAGAACATAAACGTTACAGGGGATTCGTTGAAAAAAAAAGAAAAGGAAAACAGATCGCTGCAAACTGTTTCTGTTTCGGTCCAGTATTCTGTGCTGGAGCGGGGAATGAGGAGACTTGGAGAATTCAATTCAATTCAATTCAAGTTTATTTGTATAGCGCTTTTTACAATACAAATCGTTACAAAGCAACTTTACAGAAAATTATATTTCTACAATATTTAGTAGTAGCTAGTAGTTTGTGCACGCTTGACAGGATTTTAGAAAAAAAATAAAATAAAAAAATAATAATAAGACAAGACGTAGTCGGCTAGATGATGAACTATCAATATTATTAATTAATAGTTATTATATGATGCAGTCACACATGTAGCAATAATTGTTAGTTCTGTTTGTTGATTCAAGGTTAGCATCATCTGGATTCAAAATATATATAAAAAAATCATATTTCATTAATAAGCCATTTTAGAAGGATATTAAATGCCATCCTTCTGTAAGAAGATATAGTTTTTGTCTTTAAAATGGTCCAACTTGGTCTGTGATATGGTGATCAGACATATAATGTTACAGATATTTATAATGTTTGTATTAGAATGACATGAACACCATATAAAAAAATAAAACTGATGACAGTAACATTAAAGACCTTGGACTGGAACTTTATAATATATATCGGATCAGATTCTTTTGTAAAAAAGAGATTTTAAATACTGTAAAAAGCATTTTTTCAACATTTCAACATAATTTAAACCATAGAATTAGGCTTAGTGGATATAAACTAATGTATTTAGGTTGATTCATTGTTGATATATAATATCTTTGAAATATATTTTAAAACCAATTAATTTAAATGCTACCATACTATATATATATATATATATATATATATATATATATATATATATATATATATATATATATATATATATATATATGTATACACACATACATACATACAGTACATCCAGGATTATTTGCCATTTTGCTGTGTTATTGACTCCTATTTACAATAAATCTCATATTTATTTAGCCCTTCTGTTGTACCTGGACTTTAAATTCGCTGTGGCCTTGAAATTGTTTTATTTTTGACATTTATTACCTCGTTGCTAAATTAGAGGTTGAGCCAACAAAGACTGTCAAGTTTTACAGGCTCTTTAATTTATTCCCGACAGTAAGATAATATATCTATATAATAAGATAATAATAATAATTCTTTTAAATCATTCAGCTTGTCAGTGCTGTTTACAAAGGGTTTAGTGACCAAAAATCATTTTATTGCTGACAAAATCATTTTTGGAAACGGTAATGAGGGACTCAAGCCATATCCAGAGATCAGCGGTGGGAGGGGGGTGGTGGTTTGTAAGTGTGAGTTTGCAGTAAGCCTAAAGCTGTTCCTCATTTCACTTTCCAGTCCTCTTCTCTGTTCCTCTAAGGTGTACATTCTTGCTATGCCGAGTTTTGGATAGGTATTTCCCCGTTTCTAACCAATGCAGTAACAAGCATTATGTCACAAAAGAGCTATTCCACCACAGGCCATCCGACTGCCTCGTGCCCAGTATGTAGTTTTTCATGTTTTATCATGTGACATCGTTATCGTAAAATATATGTTGCCGAAGAACATTATCTTCCAGTCAAGGACGTTATCATGAGATAAACACATTAGACAACTAGACCAAAATGATTGGATTCATAATAATAACATGGGATAAAACATTTTACTCTCATGTTTTTGAAAAGCATTATAAAAAGTAGTCATTATATACTCTATAAGTCTTTTAATTTTGAGGTGTGCAGTACTTGGTACAGTACTTTCCGTTGTCCTTATACACGTTACATAGTAATGACAATAACTCATGCATAATTACATGCAACCAACACTAACCCCAAACCCTCATCCTAACTATAGTTAATAATGCATGCAATTAATTCATATTACTCAGTACTTAGATGTATAATTACACTGTAATAAGGACACTGTAAAATAAAGTGTAATCCAATTATTTGATTGTACTGGAAAGCTTGATTTAATTTCGAATTACTGTTCCATCATTAAACTTTACAGACTAAAGAACAAGAAAATCATGGTTTTCATGCATCAACAAAGCTGCTGTGTGTTAATTAAAAAAAAAAATGATTTCATTTTATAGAATTTGACATTAAATAATCATGTATAAGCATCTCCTCCAGTAGATTTCAATTAATTCAGTCATAATCATTTCAAAAACAGGATTTAGCAGGATTTCAGACAGGGGGGAAAGGAGTTCATCTGGATCTGTGTAATAAAACAAATTTCCTCAATTATCGCTGTGGCAGTTACAAGTAAAATCCTGTTTTTTTTTTTTTTGGACATGAAGTAACATGGCCAGAAGGCTTTGACACAGACAGGGCAAAGGAGAGAGGCCGTTACACTCGCCCATACCGTTAAACCCATGTTTGATTAATGGAGATTTGCATTTGGATGATGGAAGGTTGGGTTAACGTTATGAGTATTCCAGAAGGAGGAGGGGAGAACAGACAGAGAGAGACAGTTGGGAGGATATAAAAGGATCAGATCAGGCAACAGGTGCACATTACAGGTGATGTACGGCTCTACCCTCCTTCCAAGCCCTTATTCAGCGGTCACAATCTTTTCCACTTTTTCTATTGTGATACACTAACAGCTGTCTCACTCACTGGAACTGCACTAAGGTAACTGAACGTCCATATGTCTTCATTATCATTCAGACTTCGGCTTTGTTTGCACTTATTTGTGCTAATTTGACAGGATG
This sequence comes from Carassius gibelio, assembly GCF_023724105.1. Classification (NCBI taxonomy): domain Eukaryota; kingdom Metazoa; phylum Chordata; class Actinopteri; order Cypriniformes; family Cyprinidae; genus Carassius; species Carassius gibelio. The sequence goes on from NC_068393.1 coordinate 6,872,892, forward strand.
ATTTTTTGTTTATTTTTATGCTTTCAGTTTCATTGTTTCACAGTTGTGAAATATGTTTCAGAAAAAAAAACTTGACATGATCAAACTGCATTCTAACAGCATTCTGTTCATTCTGTGCAGTCATGTAGAGCCACAAGGTGTTTGTACTTATGTGCTGTTTTTACTCAATTGACATGCATTTTTTTCTGTTTTTAGATGTTGGCAACTCTTGAAAACGTGAGTACTGTTTGCTCTTTGTTTATTATTATTATTATTATTATTATTATTGCTTAACAGAAGGGGAAAGCATTGGGGAAAATACATGACAGATGATTTTTATATCTACAAAAAAAAAAAATGGTTCTGTGATATATTTAAGCATCACACAGGTAAAATATATAATTTATCATACTCTTGACCAGTCATATTAGAAGATTCTGTTTGTAATAAGTGTGCTGGAAATTGCCTTAGTAAGCAGATGGGTAATCGGTATGTCCTCATAATATCAGATTTGATCAACAAATATGAAATCAGATTTCATTTAAAGTTCGTGTGTTAATGTAAAGTGGTGCAAATAAATTTAAGTGACTCTTAGGGCAGAGTGTTTGAATAATATATATATATATATTTTTTTATGGAAAGTTTGCTGGTGTTGAAGTAAAATAAATGGCACGTGTAAATGATATTCAGACATTATAGGTGCTCAAGTGTGGTTTTAAAGTACTGTCAAGATGTCAAAACAAAATGTATATGTGATATACACAGAACTGTCAAAACAGAGATAAAATATTACTGCTAAAATGTTTACACACCTACAATGCAAATATGTCTGTTGGTGCATTTAAAAACCCAGTTTTACTGATGAGAGGCAGAATGTACTAGTCATGTAAACTGTTACAACTTCTTTCTTATATTCCTATTAAACAGCTGTATGTTTATTCATGGGTAGTTTTTTATTATTATTATTATTATTATTATCAATAATGTATAATATTCAGATTTTAATGAAAGCTGGAAAGAAAAGGAAAGGAAATTATTGTGTTTTGTACATTGTGTATTGTCTGTACTGCATCTCATTCAGTGTCTGATAGCGTGCATTGACTTGCCTACAGATTCAATACTTCCAGGATCTGGGCCCTAGAGAGCCGTCTTCAGGGAATCTGGACCTGGACATGATTGAGGAGTACCTGCAGGAGCACTCGGTGGAAGTGATGTCAGCACCGCGTGTGCAGAGGAGAGATCAAGAGGAGCACGGTATGGCAGGTGAGGCTTCGAAAGTCAACTAAACACTGTAATAGACCACTGAGGGAAGGGTCACTTCTTCTTAAATGAATTGAAAAGAAGTTCACTTTCAGTTTTGTAAGTTCAGTAATTTCCTCTTCGACCAAGCTTTTTTATTTGTATCTCAAGATGTGGATTCCACATCATGGGTGACAAAAATTTAGTTTCGTGACTAGAAACTGTAAAACCACTGGAAATGTAATAATAAAAAGTACTTAGTTTGAACACAGTCGCATAGTGTTTAAACAGGTTTCCCTTCCCCACAACTGCTATTGGCCAGTCAAACAGAGGCCCGCCCTCAGAGTCACACCATTGGTTGAGCTGTTGCCATGCCAGGCTGGTCGGACGCTCAAACAAACAGCAATGTTTTGAAAATGCTACAGAGAAACAGTATTTACACATTTCAGGGGAATCAAACTATACATGGTATATATTTAGTTGTTGCTGCAATTTAAGCTGGAAAGGAGGAAGTATTTTAACATCTAAAACATTTATCATATAACCATAGTGTGTGTTGTTGATTGTAGCGAACAACATATGTGATAATAATGAGTGATGTGTTTCCATAGAGAACAGCTGGTCTGGACATTATACATATGAATGGCATTATAGTAAAGTGCCAGGAACAGATGAGACGCATGAACCACAGCCTCAGCAGCAGCAGCAGCAGCAGACGTGGCTCTGTCAGTCCAGTCACAATGAATGGGTCGGTCTCACCAGACATGCAGTAAACACTGTTATCATTTTGTAAGTGAAGGTTGACCTGTTCATGGTTGTTATTAATAATATTCTATATTTTAGGGATACTTCCAGTATGATAGAAACCGGTACAGTGATTCAGATTCACTGTCCACCAGTTCTGGTTGCCAAGAATTTCCACCATCTCCGACCTCTGACATGAAGGGTCAAATTGCGTATGACTCCCTGGCTCTAGCACCGCTCTCAGGTAAGACACAGAATTGCTAGGACATTGCTTATCATATTTCTTTTTGGTTTTGGGAAAGTTGATTCTGAATATTTGGATATAGGTAGATTAAAATAGACTGGTTAAAGGGGGAAAATATTTTATATTTTTTCTTTTTTTTACCTATACATAAAACATTCTGTAATCATTTAGTCAGTCTCCTGTAATTTCAAACCTTTGTGATTTTATATCTTTTGTGAAACACAAAAAGGACATTTGAAGAATGTCTGAACTGTTTTTGAAAGTCAGTTGTCCAAAACAACACTGGTTCAGTTAAAGTGGTATACTAGTCTTTAAATCACTCTGAACGTCTCTAGAATTTAGCCAGGGGGTAATCAGTATTACTTTTCAGATTTAATTGCACAAATCTACCTTTTGTGCCAGTCCAAAAAATAAAATAAAAATACATATTGGATGGCTAACTTGTAAGACTAGAATAAGCAGTTTATGCAACTAGCCACAGGAAATCATTGAGACAGACTTTAGTGGGTAGGGTTATTTAGTGTAAAATGTTGTATTGTCCAGTTTGTGGTTTATTCCCAAACAGAGCTTCCCTTACAGTCAAGTGATTCACAAAGACTTTGGCTCCATCGATTAAAAATATCCAGTTTGGAATTTGTATGAATTTGTATGTCACTGTACAGGCTAATTTTGTATCTCACATTTAAAAGGGCGTTATGGGCTTTGACAAGAGACTGCCTTATTTGTGCATAGGTTGGATGTGCAAAATGAAAATGTAATGTTCTGCTATCACTAAAATACATTTGACATTTACAATTTCATTTCTCAGGTAAAAGGAAAGAGCGGCTGTTTCAGTTCTTATATGAGATGCTACAGACACCAGACATGCGGAGCTGCATTTGGTGGGTTCAGTCTAACAATGGAATATTCCAGTTTTCATCCCAGAACAAGGAAAAGCTGGCTGAGATGTGGGGCAGACGCAAGGGTAACCGGAAAACCATGACATACCAGAAAATGGCTCGCGCCCTACGAAACTATTCACGAACAGGAGAGATCTGCAAAGTGAAGCGTAAACTCACCTATCAGTTCACTGAGAGAACACTGAGAGGCCTTCAGAACAACTCGCAAAGATTCATGGGTCGTTAATGTGGTTCACCAACCAAGAATTTCTCCTAACTGGGAAAGTGTAAACGAATACTGAGTATTTTACAGAAAATGATTTTGCCTTTTAATGTTCCATAATATGGGCATTAAAACACTGATTTTCTAATATTATTTGGCTTAATTGGGGCTCTACTGAACTTGGGAATTGTATGTACACTAACATCGAATAACATGAAATTCTAAGAAGTTGAAGGTGAACTTTGAATATTTTTTTAAAATCTGAGGATTGTTAACCATTACACTACGTTGTATGTAGTGACAAATCAGTTTTTTGTTGTTTTGATACAATATTTGCCATGTTTGTTGTGCTCATTTCAATGACTTTTTAATGGCATTAAAATGTTGACATCTGGTGTGCCTGAATAAATTAATTTTAACATGTAATTTTGTAGTTTTGACAATAACAAGGAACCCAGCCAAACTATTTAATCCAAAAAAAAATCCATTGTAAAATGTATTATTATTATTATTATTATTATTATTATTATTATTATTATTATTATTTTGCTCAAGCTGACATGGGAAAAACCACAGAGAAAGCAATCACTGTAATGAGTATGGCACAATACAGTATGTAAAAAGTCATGTGTGTGTTCTTCCAGCGGACAGTCACCCTTCTCCAGGCATTGCAGGGCCACAGCAGGAATGTCCATGGTGACATAGGAGTGGGGGGAAAGAGAACAAAATGCTGCAAAAAAAATAAATAAAAAATAAATAAATAATTGTATGTACAGTAGTTGGTTCATTCTTCTGCCATGCGTTGGTGATACAAAATGTACGAGGACAAAGGAGATTAACGAGAAGACTTTTGAAAGTGAAGTGACATTCAGACAAGTCTGTTGACACATACTTAGAATTTGTGCTCTGCATTTAACCCATCCAAAGTGCGCACACACACACAGCAGTGAACACACACACACACACACACACACACTGTGAACACACACCCGGTGCAGTGGGCAGCCATTGTATGCTGTGGCGCGATGGGGAGCAGTTGGGGGTTCGATGCCTTGCTCAAGGGCACCTACTGCAAGTCATGGTATTGCCAGCTCGAGATTCGAACCCTCGAGATTCAAACCCACAACCCTAGGGTTAGGAGTCAAACTCTCTAACCACTAGGCCACAACTTCCCCTAAAATCTTTTAATCATATAAATCCAGGAGAACAGGCACAGAAACGAGAGTTACGTATGTAACTACGGTTCTATGAGTTCTGGATGACCGCCAGAGGCAGTGCTTCCCACTGAATATCATCTCTCTCTTGCTAATGCACAGGTCAAGTCTAATAACAACAAAGTCATCACATGACCAGGTACGTCACGGGGATCCCCTCTATTTAACCCTGTGACATCCTGCAAATTGTCTCAACAGAATCTTCTCGCAGGACTCAGAGTGACAGGTTGCTCTGGCGGTCATCCAGAACTCATAGAAAAATAGTTAAATACGTAACTCTCATTCTATTTCATTCTTACTGACCGCCAGAGGCAGTGCTTCCCACTGGATGACTCATAACAACAAGGTCACGAGGAGGCTGCTTCTAACCTTAAGCCGAAGTTGAGGGTCCCAACAGGACTGCCATTTCCATAGCACCAGGGGTGGCCACAATGACTCTGTAGTATCTGGAGAAGGTATCAGCGGAAGACCAATTAGCCGCTGCACAAATGTCCATTAGAGGGACACCTTTTAATGCTGCCAAAGACGTTGAGATACTTCTCGTCGAATGGCATTTTATGCCGGCTGGCAATGTCATGTTGTTGGCCTTATACGCCTGGACAATGGCCTCCACCACCCAATGTGACAACCTCTGTTTTGACAGAGGCTGCCCTTTCCTTGGCCCGCCGCAGCAGAGAAAGAGTTGGTCTGATTGTCGCAGTTTCTCTGTGGCACTCAGATAGCCCCGAAGGGCTCGCACTGGACATAATTGTTCCGTTGGATTGCTATCTTGTGTTTCAGCCACAGAATGATTGAGTGCTACCAACTCAATTGGTTGATTCCTAAATGATGTTGAGAGCCTTTTGGGTAGGAATGAGGGGTTAAGCCACAATGTCACCATTGTTGCATCTGCATTCAAACGCATATAGGACGTATTGGTTGACAATGCGTGGAGCTCACCAACACATTTGGCTGACGTTATTGCCAAAAGGAATCCTTTCTTTATTGAAAGCCACTTCAGGTCACAATGCTCCATCGGTTCAAAGGGGTGTTGTGTAAGTGTTCTTAAAACCAGACTGAGGTCCCATGAGGGCACCCTAACAGTTGGAGCAGGGTGCAATCGCTGAGCACCTTTCAGAAAGCGAGTGATTAGAATATGTGACCCTAGTGATTGATCATTTATCTTTACATGCTGGGCAGAAATTGCAGCCACATATACCTTTAGGGTAGAGGGAGCCCTGTTATCGTCTAGAAGGGACTGCAAAAAACATAACACCATTGGCACCAGGCAGTGGTCTGGGATCAACTCTCTTGGTGTACACCAGTCCGTGAAAAGCTTCCACCTACAAGCGTAGATATTCCTGGTGGAAGGTGCTCTAGAATTCAGGATTGTGATTTGCACCTTAACATCACAAGACTTCAACAGTAACTCTGGCTCCTCAATGGCCAGACACAGAGTTGTAGCCGATCTGAGCATGGGTGCCAAATCTGCCCCTGCAACTGAAGGAGCAGGTCCTGTCTCCTGGGAAGGCCCCAGGGCTCCCCATTGAGAAGCCAGCATAACATTGGGAACCAAGGCCTGCCTGGCCAGCTCGGTGCCACTAGGAGCATCCTCTGGTGCCCTTGAAGAACTCTGTGGAGAGTTGGCACAATTAAGGGGATCAGGGGATACGCATACAGTAAAAGATTTGGCCAGGCATGTGCAAACACATCCTGACCCAACGGGCTGGACTTCTCTGTCCAGGACAACCACAGGGGGCAATGGGTCGAGGTCTCTGAGACAAAGAGATCCACCTGTGCGCTGCCAAATTGCCAGACCATGCTTGTGAACTGAGGAAAGACCCTTGTCAGAAGGTCTTGCGCTATTCTCAGAGACTGGCTGGACCTTGTGCTGCCTTGATGGTTGGTATGATATACCACTGATGTATTGTCCATTATGATGAGAATATGGCCGGAGCAAAGTGCTTCAGAGCTAATTGAACTGCTTGTAGCTCCAGGGCATTAATGTCTTTTGTGGCTTGCCCGGGTTTCCATGACCCCCTGATCATCCTGTGTTGCCACACTGCCCCCCATCCAACTAGCGAAGCATCGGTCTGTATTACCTCTTGGTGAGAGGGAATCACACCCAGAGCTACCCCTTTTGTCAGGAATGACCTCTCTTTCCATGGTTTCAAGGTAAGGAGGCATCGATCTGTAACTTTGACCAGTCTGCTCCTGTGCCATATGGGGTTCAGGTGAAGACTATTTACCCATCTCTGAAAAGGGCGCAGTGAAAGAAGGCCCAGTGGTATCAATGCAGCTGCTGCTGCTAGCATGCCCATCAATCTGAGCACCACTCTGAATGGAAGCTTGATCTTTTTCCGGAAATGCCGGAGAAAGAGCCAGATGCTGTCCACCCTCTGAGGTGATAGGAATGCTTTCATTGATCTTGAGTCTAGAGTGATGCCTATGAACTTCACCGACTGACATGGGACCAACTGACTCTCGCTGAAGTTTACCCTGAGACCCAACTGAGTGACATGGGAAATAAGCAGATTGGTCTGTTCTGTTGCCTGCTCTTGAGATGGAGCACAGAGGAGCCAATCGTTCAGATAAGGAAGCACCTGCACCCCCCTGCTTGTATTGGGGACAAAGCTGCAGCTATGCACCTGGTGAACACCCGAGGGGACAGAGACAGCCCAAATGGTAGGACCCGGAACTGATAGACCTGACCTTAAAATCCGAAGCAGAGAAACGGTCTGTGTTGTGCTGCAATTGGAATATGAAAATAAGCATCCTTCAGGTCTATTGTGGTGAACCACTGTAGTGGTCTGACTGCCTGAAGGACCTCCATTGTGCATAGCATGTGGAATGGTAAAACCTTGATGGACGGATTGAGGCCACAAAGGTTGAGAATGGGCCTTACCCCACCATCTTTTTTCGGAATTACATAGTACATTGAATAAAACCCATTTAGCCATGCTCACCACTTTACTGGTTCTATGGCGTCCTTTTCTATGAGTTCGGCTATTTGTTTCTCCAGTGCCAGTGAGCTGTTGGGGTCTTTGACAGTAGTCATCTTGACCCCATTGAAAGCAGGGGCCCGCCGTCGGAATTGCAGTTTGTACCCTTGAGATAGTGTTGTTATTATCCAAGGGTCTGAAGTGTTTTCTTTCCAGAAATTGAGGTGCTGCGAGCCTGGTTTTTTTTTATCTCTGGTAGGCGCTGACCTGGTGCCCTGACCCTTGGAGCCCGAATTAACTGTTGTCCTCGTTCTCTAGGGTACTGCCCAAGCTAGTCTAGCTGCCTTGGCTGGCTCCTCTGAACAGCACTTGATTGAACTAAAGATTGAGAGAGAGTAGGATACCGTCCCCCATACCCTTGTCTAAATTGTGGTGGTGGAGTCCCTCTTAAATCTGCTAGCTGCTGTCTTGTCTTATTCATCTCAATGCTCTTTTCCAGAGTTTGCTGTGCTGCTGGTCCAAACAGTTGGCCTGGGACTACAGGGAGATCCCGAAGTGTTCTCCTACAAGCCTCTGACAATGGAGACTGTGCCAGCCATACTTGGCGGCGTGCCTGAGTGAGTGTTGACATGAGTCTACCCAATTCTCTTGACATGAATGCAAATGCTTGCAATGATGCATCGCTTAGGATGTGGACTGAAGGATCACCCCCAATAGGTTGGAGAGACTCAGATGGTGCCAGCATAAGATGAGAGAGTGAATTCCCTATACGACCCATGTGTGCTGCAGTATTGCATATGTATTGCAAGTATATGCTTGACTAAGAAGATCATCCGTGATTCTGCACTGAGGTCGTGGGCAGCGAGCATTAGGTCTCCAAGCCTCTTCCGGTGATATGATGAAAGAAGCGATAAATTGATCTACTTTAGGCATCTGACCCTGGCCATAAGAGTCCGGTTCGTGCATAGCTGCCAGGGCCCTGCTTGCTGTGATATGATGAGTAAGTAACTTGGGATTAGCCCAGCACCTCTGTAGTTCCTCAATATAATCTTTGGATGGGGGAATGCTAAGAGCAGATGGTTTTGCCGTCTCTCTGAAAAAGGCACTGGAGGGAGCTGCCACTATAGGGGCAGTGTCCATGCCTAATCAAGCCAATGCAATCTGGATGGCTTGTCTCACTACATCCTGATCAGATTCCACTCCTTCCGCTGAACCCCTTGCCGTGTTCTGAGAGTCATCATGAGAGAACTGAGAGTGTCATAAGATAAGACTCCCGATAAGAATTCTTCATTACCCTCCTCACCAAACTGGTTTTGAGGCTGCCATTGACAGCATATCTTCCTCAGGAATAGATAATTCCTTACTGGGATTTCCCAACATCTGTGATGGTGCATCCCTTTGTTGCAGATTCAATATTAGAGACTTAATCTGGGCAAACTCTGAGGTCAAAACCTCCACTTTATTGGCTAAAGAATTATCTCTATGTCTCTTACTGGTGGAGACACTCACTGCTTCCACCCTCTTCCTTTTAGCTGTCACTTTTCCCTGCCGAGGCACATCTGATGTCAAGAGTCCCTCTACTGCAGCTAGTCAGGAAGTTCTCCATTCCCACAACATAGTGCTACAATTCATACAGGCATCATCAGTAAGACCCTGCTTCAAATGTTCCAAGCCTAAGCAGGATGGACAGCAGTCATGTCCATCATCCTGCTGTAAGGTGGCCCTGCACACTATGCATGTCAGGCTAAGCTGTTCCATACTGCCACAGCAGTGCTTTACTGAACCCCAAGCGAGAACACTCTGGATGCCACAAAAAACGGTAAGGTACCTAATCGTATTAATATATATATATATATATATATATATATATATATATATATATATATATATATATATATATATATATATATATATATATATTTTTTTTTTTTTTTTTTAACAGCCAAACTAGTGTTAATACTTAGCCCACTGTTGATAGAAGTACCAGGTAGCAGTACAAAAAACAGAATGAAAATACTCGTATATAATGCAACTGCGAGAAATATAATATATGCCTATATCAAAGAAAAACAAACAAAAAATAATTCAATCGTCAAATTCATAGCTACCTATGAAATTATAAAAATATATATTAATTACCTAATTGAATGCTCTATATGATTTCCACCAGCTGCAGTGCATGCCGCGGTCTGTAACGAGAAATATATATTGTTCCTGGAGCACACACACTCTTACTGTTCGCTATAATTAATCACTATGGCTTTTCTATGGAGCGAAACCACTCTGAGATGCCATATATACACGTTTCATAAAACCCCGTGACGTACCTGGTCATGTGATGACTTTGTTGTTATTAGACTCGACCTGTGCATGAGCAAGAGAGATAATATTCAGTGGGAAGCACTGCCTCTGGCAGTCAGTAAGAACGAAATAGAACCAACTTAACATAGACAAAGAACGGACAAAGACTAAGGAAGAAATTAAAAGCATGAACCAAACAAAGGGAACTAATGAGATGATTATTAGAAAACAGGTGAACTGAATGACATAATAGGCAACTCAGGAAAACTAGGTCACTTTAGTTTACATGTGGGTGCAATGTTGTTGAACATTCACCCACATGTAAACTAAAGATTTTGGTTTTGCATCTATGCATTTAAAACAGCCTGTTGAATTCTCATACTGATAAGCCTTATCATGAGGAGTTCACTCAGATAACAACATCTCTGACAAAGCTCTGTACTTCATCTGACGGCAGTTTAGCATGAGTCCACCATATACATATTCACACACATACGGTCACATATGCAAAACATGTGTACTCTAGAAAACCGCCACTACAACAGAACTGTTAATGATTGAAGAGAAGGGAAAAAATATGTCTGTATCACATGTCAGTGCCTTGCTGTTACAACCACACTAACTGTTATAAATAGTTCAGACAGGAACCACTTTGGCAAGTTTACTTGAGTTTATTGAACACAATTTATCTTTGGCGGTGTGGTTCCTTATGGGGGTTCTTGCTCCCAGAATAACTGAACATACAAGAGCTTTAACATTAACTCTCCGGAACCATGAATTTAGAAATATATAATAATTAAGACTTTTAATAAAGTCTTTAAAGCAAATGGTGATAATCATGTAGATGTGGCAGTGGTACGTCTATCCTATAGTCTGGTAATGAAGATGGGTGTCTCTCTGCAGTGAGGTCCATGCCAGCTAAGATTTTTGGAAGCCTTAGTGATCTTAAAAAACAAGACGACAGCCAGAAGGTGCGCATTAGTGTGCTCATGCTTATAATGGGTAGGGAGGGAGGGTTGCGAGCAGTTGAGCATACTTACCGAGCAGTGGTGCCATGTCAGAGTTTCCGCAAGAAAAAAATGGTGGCGTTTTCCAGACATTTTGATGATATGCCAGTCAAATATCTCCTCTTAATTAGTCAAGTTGAGGAAAACTGAAAGCAGTTTATGTAACTTAAAAAATGACATAATCAGGCCGTATATGCAACATGTTTATTAGCCTTACTTTCAAATAGACAGAAAAAAAAACATGAACGTCCGATTGGCGTCAATCAACCAATTGTTTTTTACTATGGTTTCACATTTCATAGTTTAACAAACCAACCCCCCTTCCCCACATAAAATATCCGAATATAGCATTGTTTTCACTCAAGCAAACTTAATTATAAACTCAGTATGTCTCATTTAGCTGGTAAAATTTAAATTGGCCACCGTGTGAAATGACTCCTTGTCAAATTAACTTGAACAAACAAATGACTAGGCCTATAACATTGTCTCGCGTCATTTTTGGCTACTTTTTACGCTTTTTTGCAGTGCTGAATTGTGCAGCTGGCGACTTAAAATCAAAACTTCCCAGTGTCTCTCCACAACTTGCAATGCGCATAAGCCGCGTAACCTTGTTCTCCGCAAGGCATCTTCGCTGCTTCGTCTTGATCCGATTCTGCAGCGAGAACCCCCTCTCTGCAGGAACACTTGAGACAGGGATTACACAGGCTATCTTGGCGAGCTTGGTCCACTCTGGATACATTTTGTTGAAATCACGTATGAGGACTTCGCAGGCTGTGGAGAAATGCAATCCTCCATAGCCACGGAGCGCTGTCATGACAGCGAGGGCATCACATCGCAGGCTTACGGTATCGATAAGAGTAGCGGTGTCCGCAGACTCAAGGCTTGTAAAATGGCAAATAATCCTTCTGATCGCTGGTTCTTGGAGAGCTATAAGATAATATAATTGTTGAGAACGATATCAGAATTATAGGCCTACAAAATAATGCTGCGTTTATTATAAATAGGCCTGTATGGGTCATTCTGTGGAAATGTCAATTTTTCTGTCCCTAGCCTTTAAAAAAAACACTTAAAAACACTTTAGGGTTGCAATTTCTTTACATTTTAAAATAAAACAATATGTTATTTGAAAAATTACACCTTCTTGAGCCATTAATAGGCTGTTTGATTATTATTAATTCTATAGAATTCCCAGAAGTGTTTGTCCCCACAGGGAAAGTGCTTTTAGAGGCCAATAACAAGTTTTTACACCATTTAAAATACAATAATGTAGGCTATCCTATATCTATCAAATATCAAATATATTTGATATTATATTTAAACTATAAAGTATTTTTTTTCTGTCACATTAAATACAATGCGACATGTGACATAATAATAATTTTACATCCATTTAATTCTGCTACACTCAAAAGTTAAGATTTAAAGGATTGCATCATTAATTTTAACCGGTTTTCAAATAGTTTCATTGTTACATGGTTGCACAAACAAACTAACCTCATTCAAGCACACTTTTAACAAACCTGATTAAAATAAATATCTCTGTTGTATTATTATTTTTCGTTTTTATTAATATTTAGTGACAAAAAAGTTACATGCCGTCTTTAAATAAATGCACAAAAAATATAAATTTGTATTTATATATTTGACATTTTTATTAATCTAATAATTTGGTGTAAGTTTAAATGTTAGAAAAACAAATACATTTTAAGACACCTTGGACATTTCTGTAGAATGACCAATATAATATATCAACATCTCCTACTTACCACTATGTGTCTGCGGATATCTAGAGGGGTTCAGAAGGGCATCGAGGCAATGAAGTACATCCATGCAATCCTCGGGGAACCGATCTAGCAAGGCATCTATCAGATGTTGAACATAGCGTTCTCTGGCTTCTTTGAAAGCTTCAATGAAGTGGTCGCTTGAATTGGTCAATTTGACATCCTTGTATGTGCCGTCTTTATATCCCGCATGGAATGTTTCCTCTTCTGGACCGGGGACATCTCGTAAGTGTGTAAATGCCGCGTCAGATGCTTGCACTATTGGTCGGATGCTGGAAAGATTGACGTTGTCTTTCTGAAAAACTAAATTCAGTTTTGTCATCACTGGTAGTAGATCGGCCAGTGCGTGAGTCAGGGCTATGAAGCTGTATGTCTGGATTTGACCAAGCAGCCCTTGTGCTTGGTTATTTCCTCCGACTGCCTCTTCATTAATTTCCATGGCCACAGCTGCCCAGTTGTGCTTCATGGCCTCCACAGCCCTGTGTAGGGAGATCGTGTTTTTGTAAGCTCTGATGTTTTCCACAGCTTTCTCTGCGTCCAGCGCAGCAAGTGCAGCCCTGTGGGCAACGCAGTGCACCTGGATAGAAAAGGGATTTGCTTGCTTAAACAAAGCAACCACCCCACCATGCCTTCCCATCATTACACTTGCACCATCTGAACCCAGGCCAATGACACGAGACAGTGCTATATCCATTTAGCGAAGCACCGCAACAAAGCGATCATAAATGCATCTTGCTGTCCCGGAGTCCACATCATAATTTCCAAGAAAGCATGTCTCCACCTTTCCTTTTATTTCCATCTTTAGATATATGATTCACTTTTTGATCGCAGTGATATTTACAGTTTCATCAATTATTATTCCAATGAAGTCACTGTTTTTCAGTTTTTCACGGCTCTGTTCCACCACAATGTGTTCTAATGCCTTTTCCATATTATCCACAGAGTCGCTGTGGCAATAAATGCCATCGGTGGTGACAAAATCTGGAGCCTCGTGAGCTTGCAGTAGCTCAGTCTGTGCTACAAAATGGTTAAATGGGAGATCATGTTTTGCCATGTGGAATACAATTTTGAACTGAGAGCATAGTTTTTTCTTAGAAGTTTCCGTGGCCTTGTCACAGTGGCCTTTCATCGCAACCTGCTGTGGCAATAAATTGTTTGCCGCAACATGGTCCTTGCTCTGGCTATGCTCAATGAGAGCAGGCATTCTGCCTTTTTGCAGTGCGAACATAATTTTTTTTCGTTACCATCAACTACCTCACATCTTAGCCATGGGAACTTGTCACTCCATTCCTATCGATACGCCCTACACTTCGGCTTTTTCTCCGGTGGTGGCGGAGCTTAACCACGAAAAATAAGATAAATCACCATGATTGTTACCGTAACCATAGCCGTCTATGAACAGCTCAAAAAGTGCAGATATTGAGACACTAGGTATATAAGACATTCATGGACGTTATAATAAAATTGACCTCTTCTGTTCAGTAAATTTAAAGGAGGCCGTTAAGACCTCCAATTCTGAGGCGAAAACTGCGTCCATAATGTTAAACTCCTTTGTTTCCGCCTTTCTTAAAACCAAGTAAACAATAAACGATAACTTTACATTTTGAATCTTTACTTAATGTCTTTCACTTGCTTCTCGCTTCTTTCACACTAAGAAAATGGCAGCTGCTCGCACTGGAGACGTACTATCTGCGTGCTCTCCTTGATGTCCGCGTGCTCTATCCAGCGCCGCTGGGTTAAAATCGAGACCAATTTCCAAACCCAAACTTGGGTTAAAACAACCCAATGTCCTATGCAACGGTCTCAACCCAACATTTTTTAGTGTATATTATTTGCATATATTAATTACCCTTTTACAGAATTTTCTCAGTCGCTTCGGTACATTTCTCAAATCATACTTGAGATTGCAAAACAGTAAGTCCATTTCTCAAAACAACTCGTACAAATAGCAAAACACAATGGATTACATGCAAAAGCCAGTCTCTTGCTCAAAATCCTTCGTTCATCTCTCGAAAATAAATATCTGTGTCAATGAACATGTCAGTGTCATCAGAATGACAAGTCCTTGTGTCATAGTTTACGGATAAGACAGTCAAATTGCTTAGTTATGTTGTCAATATAAGTATGTACTCTGCAGGGATGTTCTGATGTAAACTATGGGAACATTTTAGATGACAGTTACTGTATTGAACAGTATGCCATATGATTATGTATGTATCCATTTCAAAAGTACAGATTTACACATTAATGTATGTGGGATATTGATTGAAAGAGACTGGATAGAATTCCCAGTTACACTTAATTACTAGTGTTCTGACCCAAATAATAATAATAATAAAAAAAACCTTTACAATGTCATTGTGATATAGAAAAGGAAAAATAAATATGGGCACAAAGATGAAAGTATGTCCATTTGAACTCTTGGACTTATTGTACCTCTTGTGTTGTCCTCTGTCTATAGACGGTTTCATCGGGCGCACGCGCCTGGACCTATGTTAACTTCCGGTCTGTGTTGTGTATATCGGTCTGGCTGCGTGCCATCTACAAACGCAGTTAAAGTCAAGGTGATGAGTAGACTGAAGTTGAGCTCAGGCGGTTGTGCTGCGGGATGTGTTTCCCATACATTTATTTATTTTTGGAGACTCGCCTCAATTTTAAAACTGATCATTTTCAAAAAGGCTTCGTTAAATAAACATGAGTAACGTTACATTACGTACTGCATGTTTAATAATAATTCCTTACATTTATATGTTTAAATATCAAAACGAGGCACAGGTGTTTTTATATCGCTGTATTTCTGAAGGAAGACTTGCATGTTATATGCCTGATAAAGCAGAGTGTGAGCGTAGCTCTGCTTTGTTTACAGCTGTTACTGGGGAAACCTCTATTTCTCGCGCTTTATGTCTATGCTTTAAAACATCTCCTGCTGCAAAGAATGAATTTGAATATTCATTAAGTCTGCCTGATCCACGCAGCAAACATATTTTTTTTGTTATCAAAAAATATCTACTCTAGAGGGACTTGCTGTTGTTATTGACTCTATTTAGAGTCTACCGGAAGTTAAGTTAGGTCCACAAAAGCGCGCACGCACAATAACGTTTGTTTATGTTGATGCCGTTGAAACCATCTATACAGTATAAGCTTTCCAACTGAAGATTCATGAGAAGAACCTTTGAGCTATTTCAGAGAAATGGTTTATCATTGGTTTATCATCTACATTCTTTATTCATGCCAAATTGACAAGAAGTCTAATATTAATGTGCAAAAATAAAAATTGTGTGCTTGGCAGTTTATGACAACTAGACTAACCATCTTGCATTTAATGAATTATACAATGAACTAAAGACTAGATGTTTTGAGGGATGAGACTATTGCACAGAAAACTATATAATACATTTTGAGCAACATGACATTAGCAACTGATAATGTAGGGAACTGCAGATAAATGTGCATAATCAATTGCATGAATGTACAAAAGCAATCGCAACTTGTTCAAAAGAATAAGAAACTGGTTTTATGATGTGTATAAATGACTAGATGATGTTGAGGTATAAGTAGTTTTGAGAATTTCATTTCTGATTTCAGATATGCACCAAAGTGACTGAGAAAAACTGTGAACTGTTTTACTTCTTTTTGACAAAGGTAGGTTCAGCCGACCAATTACCCAACAGTTAACATGCTCTGTGATTGCAGGTTTAAAGAGATCACCGCCGCAGCGCTCCTGGACTGCAGCGCTCCTGTGTTGGATGATATCTTGAGATCTTTCTTTGGTTGGCATAATAGCGATCCCCAGTCCTCTCTTAACTCTTCTCATATCAACTGCACCTTCTCAGCTGTCATCTCTCTGCCCTATATGGTCTACTTCAACTACTTAGGCTACATCCTACTCCCGTTGGCAGCCATGATTCTTCTTTACGCTCTTGTTTTCTACAGTCTGCACAAATGCCTCCGGAGGCAAGACCAGATTTCAGCACCTGCTGAATCTAAATGAAGGGCTTTTCTAATCAAGGAGAAGAGGCTGGCATGTTCTCTGGCTCTGGTTCTCCTGTTGTTTGCAGCATGTTGGATGCCTCTGCATCTCATGAACTGTGTACTACTTTCAGCGGGTCCTCAAGGAAGCGTCCCCCACATCGGTTTAAATTTATTTCATACTCCTCTCTCATGCCAACTCAGCGGTGAACCCTGTGGTCTACGCCCTCCGTTTCACAGAGATCAGGGAGGCTTACCTAGTGTTGGAGAGGACAGGGAGACTTCTCAAGTTCCTCATGGAGATCCCAGCCTGAAGAACCTAATACTGGCCATCGAACTACATTAGCCTCTAACACTGACATGTGTATCAGGCAGATAAACTACAATCATAATTTCACTGTAATACAATTCTGAATGGATCTTTTAGTGACTGTATGTTGGAGACTGATACTGTAGATATCCTACAATATCCATATGGAAAGCTTCTGAGAAGCTTCAGTCTTCCGTGGCTGTGAAGCCGTTTGACCACAAGAGGGTGCCACATGCTTTAAAACGGCTAGTCGTCCTAACAGAAAGAGAGCTAGCAGACATGCTAGTGAAAACATATTAGGTCCACAGGTTTTCTCAGTCGCTTCGGTACATTTCTCGAATCATCCTTGAGATTTGCAAAACAGTAAGTCCATTTCTCAAAACAACTCGTACAAATAGCAAAACACAATGGATTACATGCAAAAGCCAGTCTCTTACTCAAAATCCTTAGTTCATCTCTCAAAAATAAATATCTGTGTCAATGAACATGTCAGTGTCATCAGAAGGACAAGTCCTTGTGTCATAGTTTACGGATAAGACAGTCAAATTGCATAGTTATGCTCTCATATAAGTATGTACTCTGCAGGGATGTTCTGATGTAAACTATGGGAACATTTTAGATGACAGTTACTGTATTGAACAGTATGCCATATGATTATGTATGTATCCATTTCCAAAGTACAGATTTACACATTACTGTATGTGGGATATTGATTGAAAGAGACTGGATAGAATTCATGAGAAGAACCTTTGAGCTATTTCAGAGAAATACATCTACATCTACATTCTCTTCATTAGTGAATTGAAATTAAAAATTAAATATATCAGACGCTTTTATCCAAAGCGACTTTTTTTTTTACCTATCATTTGGAATCAAAACCCCAACCTTGCACTTGCTAACGCAATACTCTACCAGTTGAGCTACAGGAACAACATTAACATTAGCATTAATTAATCAATTAATTAACATTATTAACATTAGTAAAGATTAAATTGCACAATTCATGCAAAATTGACAAAAAGTCTAATAATAATGTGCAAAAATAAAAAGTGTTCTTGGCAGTTTATGACAACTAGATTAACCATTTTGCAATTAATGACTTATACGATGAACTAAAGACTAGATGTTTTGAGGAGTAAGACCATTGCACAGAAAACTATATAATAAATTCTGAGCAACATGACATTAGCAGTAATGTAGGATACCGTGGATAAATGTGCATAATCAATTGCATGAATGTACAAAAGCAATCGCAACTGGTTTTATGATGTGTATAAATGACTAGATGATGTGGAGGTTGGACAAATAGTTTTGAGAATTTCATTTCTGATTTGAGAAATGCATCAAAGTGACTGAGAAAAACTGTAACTCTGTAAAGCGACATGAGAATTAATTGTCAGAAAAAAAATATAATCAAATTTAATACATCAGGCTTTTGTTGTTCTTAGCTCTGTAGTATTTATTGTGGAAGGCAAAACATATAATTTAATGCAATACAAAGATAATGAACAAATATGAAAAAAAGTTCCTCATAAGCCTGATGATTATATTTGATTTTCACATTTTAACATGAGTCTTCTAAAAAACAAATAATAATAATAATTATCAATGGTATTATTTTACTTAAGGGTGACATACTGTATGTATGGATAGTGTAAAAGCATGGCCTTAACATCTATTGAGAAAATCCATATTTTATTATATTTTATAATATTTTGCAATGCAATGAAATATTGTTTTGTAGAAATACAGACAGTCTCATAATTTATGGTGTAAAATAGTAAAAGGAGATTCCCAGAAGTCACTGTAAAGTATTAAAATTTTTCGTTTTTCATTTGTTTGTTTATTATGTTTATTATTTATTTTATTGTAAATTGAGAAGACTCAAATGAGGCTGACTACCTTATACTGGAAAGGGCAAAAAGAGCTAATAAAGCAATTACAATTGTGACCTCATAGTGACCATTATAATATTATCAAATACTTGACTATGGAGAGTTTCATTTTATTCCATTTGAACTAGTTTCTCTAAACTGGTCTCTAAAGTTGTCTCTAAACGTTATACTTGATTGTGTGGTTGGTGGTACTGTAGTTTTGTTGTTCATGTGTTCAGATAAAGATTGTAACACGCAGGGCTTTAGATCAAAGTCTAACTTGACAGGTTTTACATGTTAATATTTATACACAGTTACATTTGCTGCCAACCAACTTTGTGGAAAAAAATAAAATAAAATAACTGCATGGATGTTTATGGTAACAAGCTATCAAATATAGTATATGAATAACCTTATTAGAGTGTTTATGGAAGTTTTGCTTGAATTAGCTTGTGTGTTTAGCTTATATGATTTCATAAAGATTGCACAACAAAGGAATAGGCCTACATACAGCAGCACAAACTGTTTGACCTCTTAACTTTTCCCAAGCAAGAATAAAAAAATAAAAAAATAAAAAATGTTTATATATGTATAAACTAAAATATAATAAAAATGAAAAAGGTAAGAGTTAAATAAAACTATATTTTATTCATAGAACAAAAACACGTTATGCATAGTTTGCTGTTTATATATATATATATACATTCATTCATTCTCTGAACAAGGCCACATACATTGTCTGACTGAAAATGAATTTCCTGTTATGATGTGTGAAAATCCTGTTTGATCACAAGCCAACAGAAATGCTAAATTATTGATTAAGCCATAAATCAGAGTGTAGTAAATCTCTTTTAATCTGATTTCTCTCTTCATGTACCGGATCAGCATGTTAAGCTTGCAGCAGAGGAATGGATGTTGTTCAGGCTTGTTAGGTAAAGTGTAAGCCCTGTTTCACAATGCACACAAACACACAAAGCTGCAACAGTCTTGTTGTTCTGTACAACAAAGTGATTTCTAGCTTACTGCACGAAGCATCTCCTTGAATGAATGACCATAACCTAGCATTTGTTTGGTGTAGTGAGAACTATCACAGCATTGACCATCATTAAATCTACACCACCATTCAAAACTTGAGCTCAGTGAGATTTTTTACATTTCATTCAAGTCTCTTATGCTAACCAAGGTCACATTCATTTCATTAAAAAAAGAAAGAAATATGAAAGGAAGAAAGAAAGAAAACAGAATATATAAAACAGTTAAATGTAACTTATTTCTGTGATCAAAGCCATGTCACATTATCCTTCAGAAATCATTTTGATATGCTGATTTACTGCTCAAGAAACATTTCTGATCATTATCAACCACTGAAAAAAAGAAAAGAAAAGAAAAATTTTATTTGAGATTATTGGAGTACATTTTAAAAGGAAATTCTATTTCTGTCTTTTCTCTTCAACATTTCACTTTAATTCAATGTCACTTGTCTTTTCTTTGTAATTAATTGTACAATTTTCTATATTTCTGAGTGACAATTGTTCAAAACTTTTTTATTTTTTTATTCTTTTCGTTGGATACTATGGACCCTGTTTAATGTTCTAAACGCATGGTCCAAAGCGCACAGCGCAATTAGGTTTAGGGTGTTTCTGAATCCATTTTTGCTAGTTTAAAGAAGGAAAAATAGTCAGTGCACCCGGTCCATGGTCTAAAAGGGTTGTCCCTTTTCTCTTAATGAGTAATGGGTGTGTTTTGGGCGTAACGTGCAAAAAACCAATCACAGTCTCATCTCCCATTTCTTTTAAAAGCCAGTTGCGCTCGTGTCAATGCGGATTTGCTGTTTGGCAGAATTTGCAAGCAGAAAAACTGAACGCTTCTCTAGTAAGATCTGCTCGAGCGCAGAATTCTGATTCAAGCAAAGACTATCCATTTTGACATGTAGGCATTTTTATATTGATGTACACAATATTAATCTCCATTTTAATACTTTAATTCTTAATTTTTAAACATTCTTTGTGTGCTGCTGTGCATCCCTGTATGTGTAATTAACGTTTTTAAATGTAAGCATTTTGTTAACAAAAAAAGAATCGTCTCCTCATTCAGAGTATTTTTCAGTTCAACAAAGCTTATCTATGGGAGTCTCTCTTACGGAAGGCTACATCCGACAAAGGCTGCACACATTTAAATTCACAAAAATAAACAGAAAGAAAACCTGCCGGCACTGATCATTTGAATTTTAGGACCACAATTCACCTAAGCCATAATTACAACAGTTGTGAGATAAGATATTATTATCAATTATATATATATATATATATATATATATATATATATATATATATATATATATATATATATATATATATATATATATAAACGATTCAGAGGTTATTTTACGGTGGAACTGGCTTGTCTACAATTTTGAGCGCTGCATGAACGAATCATGACGTCACTGAGGGTCTTGCTCTTCTTACCATCTAATATATATATATATATATATATATATATATATATATATATATATATATTAAACATTTCTATCAGCCAATGATATTTTTTTTTTCAGCTTCACGACCTATCCTGCAGTCATCATGGTGAGATTAGGTTCCTTTTAATAAAAAAAAAATTACAAAATTAAAAGAATTGGAAAAGAATCGAAAACAATAGTGACCAGGACCAGGAATCGGAATCGATTCCAAAAATTGTGGAATCGAACAGCCCTAATTTAAACAGCATGACGCAGTATGTGAAAATGATAACTGCGTCAGGCTGAAACTAACAGAAAACACTTGCGTCGCACCTGGGGCCACATTATAACGAGTGTATGATTCAGGATTCTCAGATATATACAAAGTTCTAATCCATGATTGAAATATTTTATAACATTATAACTGTCATTATTTAACTGTCATTTCTGATGATTTAAATGCAAAGTTTTTATTTATTAAGCTTTTTATTTATTTTTTACCGACCCCAAACTTTTCAAACTGCTTGACTCTTCTTGATTCAGTCAGATTTACTGAATAGAACATGTTTCAGATTTACTGATTAAAGCATGCTGTTTTTAGGAAGGTTGCTCTATTACTTTGCTGCTTCATAAAAGTTGTTCCTTTTATTTATTTTTTGAAGACCAACTTCAGTGTATTACTCATGCTACACTGCTCTGTTTATGCAGGCAGTGTGAACGCTGTAACCTGTAAATATGGGTGCCGAAATAAACACGTGGTGTGAAACAGGCCATAGGGTTTAAGCAATATTTAAACTCCAGGGAGTTTCCACTAGCAGACAGATAGCTGGTACAACAAGGAAGGCAATAGACTGTATAGTTATCACCTGAACAGGGTTTGATCCCTCCCACCAAACTATACAACCTACTACCTCACCCTGTCAGGACACCAAAGGACAGTCCCAGCACCTGACATGTTTGCGTATGTAATCCCAGCCCATTTTACTTCTGTAATGTGAGTGAATATCCTTTCCGACTCACTGGAGGAATGCAGACACTTTTTCAAACGAGTCCATGTTGTTTGTGGATGATTTGGCTGTCGCCTTAGGAAAGACAGTAGATTGTATAGTTATCTCAGTGAGAGAGCACAGGGCTCCACAACTATCCAATCTACTACCTCAGCCCCAAGGACAGCAGAACAGATGTCCACCAGCCAGACAGCAGACTGCGGGATTCCTGCGGAGAGAGAGAGAGAGAGAGAGACACTGCTTAACACAATCATACATTCAAACTTTGTTGTAGCTGGACTTTACAGTTTGAGCGAGCATTTTAATGTATACAAGTACATTGTACATGTACATTGAGTGTGCTTAATTGTACTTAATATGCACTTGTAGTATACTTGAAACCTTAAAAGTATATTTTAAACTAGCCGAATTACACGCTAATTTACTAAACTACATATAAAGTTAAGTCCTACCTTAGTGAGCCAAAAAAGCACTCAATTTATTCAATTAATTGCATTTAACATAAATGTAAAATATTATATACTTTCATTCAGTTGTATACTACATATAATTGGACACCATATATGAATTTGAGGAGAACCAACTTCATACATCCACTAAAATCACCTTTACACCAGCTGGTTTAAATTATTTAAAAAATGAAAAGTTAAGTTAGTTATGAGAAAACCTTGTGCAGCATTTGTTTGTGACGCCACTTGGTTTAATATTTTATTCTATAATTCAAGGTGTCAAAAGGAGTCTAATTTGGTGCCACTGTTTGTTAAAGCATCGTCCTCATGTCATCGATCACAGAGCTATTTATTTCTATGTAGTTGCAGGAAAACAACAGCAGTTGAAAGCTTGGCATGTGTGTTCTCCAGACTCGAGTCAGCGGCGCTTATTTGAGTCGGAAAAACGCACATGAAAAACCGGGGAACTGTGAGGAGTTGAACCAGGATGCAGGCTAAGAGGGAAGCGCTAATTTTGAAAGCCAAAGAAATTACTCACTCATTCTAGCGAGGCTGGCATTGGATCATGAAGAAAAAAAAAGTCTTGATCCTTCGCCAGGAATTTGCGCCCGTTTTGCCAAAAACTGAGCTCATTCCAACAAGACAACATTGTGTAAGCTACGCATTTGAGGTAAACAGACGATGTAAAACATGGCTTCCCCAGCTGTCTCCTATAGCTTTAACAAAGCTGATTCTGCTATTCCTTACAGCAAAATAGAGGAAAAACAAAATGGCGTTGTTTCGGCCATTTTAGGGTGTGATTGCTGTGCATTCCTTACAACGTCTCCGAGGTGTGCCTGAAAAACCCATTCACGCGTTCACTGTTCTCAGAGGCTGTCTGCAAGAGCAAGGGTCTCCCTTTCGTTGCACTGAAGGACGCCTGGCATCAGTACAACCACAAGAAAGCCAAGATTCATCCTCGAGTCAATAGCGTTCTTTCACACACAACAAAATGAACAGATATGCTGTGAAAGTCATCTGCTTCTGGATGCCCGTTAGCATGCTAGCATACGTGATGAACCTAAACATCTCTGAACATCAGCACTCTAACATATCAGCATCCCACTAAATCAAGTTTCTTATTTTGAGAATGTTATGGCTTTACCCAAGTTTTTTTTTTCAGTATCTTTACTCCTCCCTATAAACTTCCAGCAGAAACTTTGATAAAGCAGCTAAGTGAGACGCGCAAAACCTTCACAAAATGGCAATAAAAACAGTTATCGTGTGGATTTAAGAGGTGGAACATGTCTGTTTTGCATAAAAAACATGCAAATATCTTCCAGACACTGACTTTCAGCAATTTGTTAACATACAAAAGTCCTCTTCGCTAATTAGCATACACATGCTCTTTCTGGCCCATTCGGGGGGACATTGATTGAAAAGTTTTGGCACGCAAACGCAGTCTGCTGGATCACAAAAGAGGAGACAGAAGCTGAAGAGATGGCAAAGGTCAGGTCAAAAGCTGTACAGCAAAACACGCTTAAGTATCACCATCAGATACAGACATGCAGTTGTCTTACTCTGATGTAATAAAAATATGTTTTAAATGTAATCACAACTATTCTAGAGCTGATTTACTCGAGGACGACATTTGGTGCATTGCCCATGATAGAGGAAAATATGCTAATATGGTGTGACAGCTTTTTTGAATAAAGAAAACAGCATATGCTAGTTAGGTATGTTTTGAAGTATGACAGCTGGTTTGAGCTGGTTTAAACTGGTCCAGTGTGCTGGTCTTAAACAACTAGCTCCTGCTGAGAACCAGCTCATGACCGACTAAAGACTAGCTCAAACCAGCTGTCATGCTTCAAAACATACCTAAACTGCATATGCTGTTGATCTATATGCTGAAAAGGTGACATTTGGATCATTTGTAGATTGCACAGGGAACTAGTCTGTTCTTTAGTTATGTTTTTTTTTTAAATATGTAATGCTAATGCTAATTCAAATTAGACACAAATGTCCTGATTTTTTACAAGATGGGTATTATAGATGATCTGTTGCTTTCAGTGTAGAGAGTGTGGATGGCATTGAAAATGGAATCATACAATGGAATTGCAGAAATATTTAAATAGCTAGTCTTTTGAATATATCAGTTATCAACACTTTGTTTGACGACTTCAGGAAACAGTTTGCATGGATGAGCCCACAAAATCAAATTCTTTAATTATTCTTAAAGCTAACAATTTACATAAGAGCCTATTAATAACAAGACTATATTTAAATGGAATTCAAATAAAGTAGTTGATTAGTTTTAGTTTCTGTATGACTGACTTTTATACACCGAGTCTCTTAAAGGTATAGTTCATCCAAAAATTTAATATTACCCCATAATTTACTCACCATCAAGCCAACTGAATGCATGCAGGCTTAACACAAAGTCATAGCGTTAACATAAGCAATTTAGCACTAAGATATCTGCATGTAATACTTCATAGCATTGCAGGCATTAGTGTCTAATGTTTATAATTCAACATGTTTATTCATTTTAAATCTTTAGCTTATAGCCTACATGTGGGTGCCAGATTGATAATGAAATAAGTTTATATCTGTTGTAGCATGCATTTTTGTGAAAGATTTCGCCCTGCATGTATCAAACATCTTAATCTGAATTAAAAGAATGTACAGTTTTCCTTTTTCAAAAGCTAGTGAACTGCCTTGCAAACCTCTGCCTACATATTATAAGTGATGGATTTGGAAGATTGTGGAAGTCAGATACTCTATGGATCAGACAAACATACACTGGACACTCGACTCATAATTGATTTCAGTCAAGTTTTAAGTCAATACATTTTAAAATACACAATACAATTCATAGTTTCCATGTGACATCACACCCTTACAGGAATCCCCGCATCAAAACAAGTCATTACTCCACTGACCTACAGTTGTTTTTTTACTAGGTTTGCATTAAGACAAGCAATATTTAAAGGCTAAATTCAGTATAAACCTTACTGATGATGCATACTTTGTACAGTCAAGCAGATGAACCCAGAAAATAAGCGCAATGGGCAAAGTTTAAAAAGTTGAGCTTGCTATGCATTCTGGGATTGCCTTCTCTGGCAAGGACTCGCTCAGAATTGGGCTCAAGCTAAGTATCTTAACTTTTGGCACAGGCTTCACATCAACTATGGTGCCTTAAAATGCTCCCTACATAGGCAGCTAACTAGGTTTTGCAACAGAGCCTGTGTTTCTAGTATATGAAAAACATCTCTGAAGCATGTTTTACAAATATTCTTGGCTTAATATATCACACCCTGTGATACATGATAAAACATGTTTCTCAAAGTAGAAATTAATTGCCTGCATTTGTTTACATCTCACCTATACCATACCACCTCTAGGCATAATCATACACCAAGCATTCCATAGTCACAAAGGAACATCGTACTTCCCTGTCTGAGAAAATAGGTAAACAAAATGAAATAAGATCAACAAAAGGCCTTCTATCTTACCTAGCGACCAAAGGACACAGCTGTTAGCCTTTGTGACCGTCCAATCGCAGGAGGTAAACGGGCAAATCAATTAGCCTGCTGAACGCCTCCCACTGTGTTATGGTTGCCAAGACCATATGATTACGATATTTGCGGAAATCATACACCGAAAATGCCTATCGATAATCTTGCGTTAGATCCACCAAAACCGGCTGACTGTTTGGCACAAAGCGCAGCGATTGAGAAACTGGTACATATTCTTGTTTTCATTTTAATTTTCTCCAATCCTTTCTGTCGCCAAGTACCGGAGTCTGATGCCAAGACAGGGGCAGTGCCTGTATGCCAGGCTGAATTTCAATGAACGTAGAAGAGGGTGGTGGGTAGAGCATTGAAGGGTGGGGGATGTTGGCAGAGGAAGAGTAAAAGGCCACAATAAAAAAAGGAAACCTGAGACAATGCCTTTGTGCAGCGATAATTTAATGTAGGAGGGGAGCTTCCCCATTGAAAATCCCTTTTGCATCCATATAACTGAAAGTAGTCTTCGAAACATGTCTCAGGAACGAGGAAACTATGTGATATTGTATGGAAAAACAATAGATGATTTCCATTTTTACTCTTGATAGTATCTATCGCATCTGTAATCTTTTGTTTGAACTGCAGTAGATCAGCGTTTCCACCAGTGGTGAGTTCTAACATATTACTCGCAAATTAGCTTCTAGTACAACTGTTGAACAAGATTCTTAACATGAAACATGCCATATTTTTTTTTTATGAATCATTGTACAAAATATATAGCGTAAAATTTCCCCGAACTACATTTAGCTAAACTTTTCTTCCTGTTCCATTTACTGTACCTGTGACATTATTCCTCCGTTTTTTCCTTCCACACAGCCTTGCCACTGCTTAAAATAGTTCGGCCATAGAAAGCTATAACTCTTCAAAAATGTAATTAATCATTCTGCATATGATCTCCTGTCATCAACCTACACCAGAGAGAAACGCCCTTAAAGCAAAAATAGCAGTCCCCAAAAAACAGGAAGTTGGGCTTGGCTTGACCTTGGTCGACTCTGTCACGCGGTCTCCGGAGAGCAGGCTGTTACTCATCGAAACTCGACGATAAGGATTCTGTCTTGCCTTATATATACAAAGAACTTGCAGATTAGAGTTAGATCTCTGCCCCCATCTGGGGCCATGTAACTAATAGGCTGCGAGCATATGCTGCGTGTCTGCACATTTGCAGGGCAAACAGCAGTGTTTTCTCACCTGCAGTGAATTTTCTGCTTTCGGTATAAACACTTTCAGTTTGAAGTCAAATTACAAAACTGGTGTTTCATTCTGTCTATTTTAGCATGATTTGATTGTGTATGCAGTGAAATCTTAGTATTTTTAGGGTTAAACTCTGTTTGTTTCGAAACTTCCTGTTTGCTAATGCGGGGTCGGTGCCCAGAGTGCATCTGATTGTCAGCTACAGTAAATGTAGGAGGGATCTGGGCTGTATGGGAAAGGGGGGAAAAGGGAGGGAGAGGGAGAAAATATGATGCTACATGATAAGTTCATCTGAGGAGAACAGGGGGTGGAGGAAATGCTCTCCTTTCCTCCCTCCCTCGCTCCACTTTTTTTTTTTCCTGTTGCCATATCTCTCTGTCTCTGAGCAAAATAAACATGTATGCACAAACTTTTGTGCCTCTTTGGCGAGACTTTCGGTTATACCTTACGAAGCAGTAAAATACCTGCCCTCCTTGCTTATGCTGACAAGTAATAAAGCACAAAAAAAAGAACATTATCCAAGAAAAATCCTTGCTCTACAGCTAAATCAACAAACATCAGCACCACCATTTTCAGCTTTTCCAATTTTGTTTGCATGTGAAGAGTCGATCTGCTGTTAAATAAGGATTTGTTCATACAAAAGGTTTGGTGTCACTTGAAAAAGACTCCATCATTAATCCCTTTAAGTAACATACACTTAATACAGTAATACACAAACACGTGGCATGTCGACGCCATCTTGAGAGCTTTTCTTTGTAATATTTTAAAGACGTAAATTAGATTTAATCAAATCCATCAAAGCATTTTCAATTTCAGTTGACATTTGCTGCAATTTCGTCCAAGTTATAGTAGCCTTGTAACAAAAAAGATGTCCTCACCTCTTTTCTAGGAAAACCAGATCTCATTGAATTTACTGTGAATTTGATAAAAAAAAGGCACAAAACTGTATTCTGTATTAACATTTGATCAGTATTTTGTTCAGTTACCTTTGCATAACGAATGCAAAAGTAAATCTTTCCCAAGCTAGCCCCACTCTTTTTTTCTCTTTCTGTCATGTAATTTGCAGTGCGAAAAAAAAAAAAAAAAAAAAAACGTACAAGCCTACAGTTTGAAAGAATACCTTCTAGAATACCTGAATAGAAAAATAAGTCATTTGATCATATCTCCCAATGCCAAAAAGTGACTGAATGCTCTGGTATTTGCAAGATGAACTAAGTTTAAGCTTATGTTAACTATTTCTACCAGCTGAGTCCTCACTTCACCTACTTTCTATAAAAGTATAAAATACAAAACTGACTTTAAGATCTTTCTACAGTAATCTTACTTAATGGGAATTTATAGGCCATCCATGAAACATTAGCATCATATCCAAATACATCACTGCGTTAATGTACCTTTAAAAACATTAAGGCAGCACCTAAACACTATTTGGATGTTCAAATGCATTCAAATCCTTAAACAAATGATCAAATCAAACGCACAAAACGGCCAAAAACTAAAGGAATGTACATGCTATCCGAAGGAATGCTTGCATACATAATTGTGAGAACAACTTCTTTTTTTATATTAACAAAAATCTTTTTTTTTTCTTGAATAGCTTCGAGCCTAAAAACATTTATTAAATGTACATGAACAATTAATTTGTCCGCAAATTGTTTTAGTGTAGTAGAAATGGCGGAATCCGAGGCATGGACTCAGGGGTAAAGCAGACACGTTTACAAGAGGAAGACAACAGTGAACAAGAGAGCCAGAGCTACTGGGTAAAAGAATCGACAATGATGCTTTAAGAGAAATCCTTAAAAAGTAGCCAAAAATATTCCAAAGTACTCAACAAGAAAAAAAACTGAATACCTGCAGACTAGAGGCTTCAAAATCCAAGAACACAAGGCAGGGTCATGGCGGCGAGAAGAGTAGACTCATGCACATACTACGCCTATCTCGGGGAGAGAGACCTAGAAACGTGCTACCACCAAACATGCTCTTCCTCGGGGTTGTGGCTGAAGAAAGAGCACGTACAGCGGCCTCCGTTTCACCCACCTCACCACGAGTTCTTTCTCCCTGCCCACTTTGGCACAGGATGCGAAGTGAAAGACCGAAGCTCAGAGAGGGAGAGAGGAGGTGGAGAAAGTAAGGGAGTTTGAGTAACGTAAAAGAAATCAGAGATCAGGAAGAGAGGATTTGGCATGCTGAAAATCACAAAGTGCCCATAAAGGCACAGTTATTGCTACCGTCTGTGTTAATCTAGCACGCAAAACTTGACAAACTTGTTTTATGGGAATGTGAGAAGGTCAGGTTGTACCCCTCTTTCCCAGTCACAGTTTCTCCTAGTATACAGTCTGCAAAATAAGGGCTCAGAATCGATTATTTAATGGAAACTCTTGATTAGCTGAATGGGTCCAGAGTTACACAGGATTCAAAACAGGATAATGATTACATGATTTTTTTATGCATTTAGCCAAAGCATGTGACCAACCCCTTCAGCATTTAGTCTTGCTTTATGTGGTTCCTCGAGGAATTATAAATAACCCTCCCAAAAGAAGCGCAAGAGGACAAAGTTGATTTTGCTTGTCCTGAGAATGCAATGATTTCCTTTGTCAGCATTTGGCATCTGTCCCAGGAAGTTTGATCCTTCCAGTTATAGTCCGCGCTAATCATTATACACATCCAGTGACTGTTCTGCCACTGCCTGCGTTTCGGATGTCAAACGAAGAGAAACATGACATGAGTGGTCCGTAGTACTTCCTCAAAGAGTCTTAAAGACACTATACTCGGTTAATCTCATTTGTCTGACTGATTCATTTGCTTTTGCGACTCACCTCGTGTCTGACATCATCATCCGTGTTGCACTTTGCATGAAGTCATTTAGTTAGGAGTAGCAAAACGCTATGCAAATAAGCACTGAGAAATGTTGTTGCAGTTTTCAGTGGAGTCATAATGTTAAAAGTTTGTCAGGTCCTCAAGTCCTCACCATGAAAGAGAACATGTCATTCGTCACAGTCGTTGCAGACATCACATGGTCCTCTTCCTGTGCAAGAATCTGTGATGTAAAACAGAAATACTCTATATAGGACGCAAATGGTATCTTGTCAAATGAGTCCACATTTGTCCCGTCTGCTTGCAGGCAGTGTCTTGGGCAGCACAGTGCATGACGTCACAGTTCCTTTGTTATTTATGCATTTACATATCTCTCATTTACTGAACTCATTGAACTCTTCACTTCCTAGCACATCCGTTCCCCGTTCAATCCTCCCAGAGAGAGAGAGAGAAAAAAAAATCTCTTTTAAACATCTTTTTTTCAAATGGCACCTTGCCAAAGAAGGAGAGCGTGAAAGCACAGAAGGAAATCCTTGATGCAATGCCTTAGTTGCAGACGCTACAAAGATTTATTTTACTGTTTTTTTTCCCTCTTGCCTACAAATTTGCTCCCCGTGTCTCTTCCTGTCGAAGTGAGGGGAGGCTGTAAAAAGTTTCAGCTGTGCCGGCAGAGGCTGTCTCATTTGGCAGTGGTTCAAAACAGTCTTGTTTGCTTCCAAAAGCCAGTCTGCTTGCCAGCCGGGTGAGTTTGAAAAGGCCACGCTACACTCCGCCCATGTTTGGGAGAGCTAGCGAGAGATAGACAGAGAGAGAGAGAGAGAGAGAGAGAGATGGGGCAAAGCTCCACACTACAGCTTAGCCCTTCCCACTCTGCCTTACTTGGCAGAGCAGCTTTTTACAGAATGGGGGGAATCTAGGTCAGACCTTGTGTGCCTGTTGTGGGACAGATCAGAGCACCTTTCATGTGAGTTAGGTGTACACCTCCCAGAGGCACTTACCATTTCCTGCACAAGCCATCTAGTCAACTAAAAGCAGGACCCTATCCGGGTCTGGTTACTCCCATACAGTAAAGCATGCCTTTCAAAAGACCCTTGGCCCACCTGCACCTAAGCACTTTCAAAGAAGTGTCTGTGCTCCTGAGTTTTGTGTAATGCATGTGCCTGGAAACACTCGGATGGGATGGGCTGTGATGCCTGTATGCGTTATATCTGTGGCCCCGGAGTTATCTCACTTTACAACACTGAACTGTTGACTTTGGCTTGTTGCACTCCACAGCTGTTAGCATTGCGTGTCAAAAAATAAATAAATTGCTAAAAAAAAAAAAAAAACACTGAGCGCTGCTTAAAATGACTGCTGGAACGTCTGAGCAGCTGATTGTCACATTCATGTTTCGGCTCCACCTGCAGAGCTTGTTTAGAACAAGTTCCCATTGCACCTACCTAGTTCCCTTTTTTTCCAGATTGTTTATGTTATTTTCTGTAGTGCTTTTTGAGATTGGGGAGGCACAAATGTCAGTTAAAGCTGCAGTAGGTAACTTTTGTAAATATATATTTTTTACATATTTGTTAAACCTGACATTATGTCCTGACAGTAGAATATGAGACAGATAATCTGTGAAAAAATCAAGCTCCTCTGGCTCCTCCCAGTGTCCTATTGCCATTTACAGAAATTCATCCGCTCCCAGTAAGAAACAACCAATCAGAGCTGCGGTCCGTAACTTTGTTTGTGTTCAAAATGTAGAAAAATGTATATAATAAGCGAGTACACCATGAATCCATTTTCCAAACCGTGTTTTTAGCTTGTCCTGAATCACTAGGGTGCACCTATAATAAGTGTTTATATTCGGACTATTTTAGATTGCTTCGGGGGTACCGCGGCGGAGTAACCCAGTACCTTTGTGATTCTTCATAGACACAAACAGAGAGAAGTAGTTCCGGCTACGATGTTCTTCCGCAAGACACAAGCAGTTCTGTTTATTAACCGCTAGAGCGTCAAAAGTTACCTACCGCAGCTTTAATAATGTACAAATGTGTTGGTGTATTCAAACGTGTATATGTGTTTTTATTTTGGTGTCTGCTGTGCAATTCCCCAAAGCAGCTATTCAAAGTAAAACTAAACAGTAAAACTGAGCAATGATGTATTTTTGCAATATATATGAGTAAAATGGCAAAAGGCAAGGTTTTGAATCATACAGTACATACAACTTCTAACTGATTCTTCATATAAATGGGTTTATAACATTTCCAGCACTGTCAGCACTTGTTCACAAGTAGATGAATGTCCGGTTATTTCTGCTTCTCTAAAAGTGCCACCTACTGTCAGAAAGTGAATTTGCATTTTCAGTAACACAGTAACAATTCCCATTATTAACTAGTTACTTATTAACATTCATATTTCTAACATGTTGTATGTTTAGTACTCATAAAGAACATATTAATGCTTTATTCTGCATGAACATATTTTAGATCCCTTAATCATTCAACATACCTAAACTTAACAACTAAATTACTAATTATTAATAAGCAACAAAGCAGAAGTTTATTTAAGTAAAAGTCATAGTCAATAGTTAGTTTATAGTGAAAACAGGTCCACAAACTAAAGTTAGACCGCAATTTAATTCAGTCTATATGCTACTTTTTACACATTGCTCCAAACAGATCAATTGCATACAAAGGCCAAACATCCATGCATATTACTATACATGTATTACTGTTTGTTTGATGCAAAGTTGAGAGCTCAACCATTCATCATTTACAGAGCAACTGGGCCATCATGTACTGTTTAGAAGTTCACAAACAAATGTCAATGTCACATTTCTGAGGAACATTTAAGGGAAGTGCCACTTCCTGTGTATTCTTGAAGCATTTTCTATTTTAGATGTCTTTCTGTTTTGACTTTATTCGTAAATATTTAAGTTCGAACATGATCCTCTAATTGGAACATAGCTCTGTCTTGAGGGACGTCCACCATGAATTATTTCATTGCCCACTTCATCAAGGGTCCAGCCTCCTCCTACTCTGTTTCACCTGACATAATTTTGAAATATGAAGCTGCTAAGTAGTTCTAAGTGCCACGCTGAAAGCTCTACTGGAGTGCTTAAGAGAGTGAAGTGGTCACTCTTTTCAGTGAATGTGGTGGAAGTGAATTATCACTGGTGGAGAACACTCTGACAGCCTGATGAATCTTTAATCTACACTAACCCCTATGAACATGTGATCTGAAATGCAAATGGTGGCAGCCAGGTGTTGATCTGATAGGGTTGTAGATGGCTGAGAATAAATACTATGTTAAATGCTTACATACATGTAATGTATCACATTATTATGCAAGGATAGCATAGCAAACACAGTTAAATTGAGGAAATGCTTTATGCATGGTTGCCAATTATCACACATTTGGGGTGTGACACATGCTTTCAGGCTCTGTCTCACACTTTCACGCTGCCCAAGTAAATCTCATGCCAAATAAAAATACAGAAGCACTGCACAGACCGGATCTCCTGATATTATGATGTCATACACCATTCAGTCTACACAGTGCTGCATTAAAGGTGCAATATGTAAGTTTTCGCCACAAGAGGGTGTGTATTTAAAACAAACAAAGAAACAAAGGCATAGTTTGATGACGCCATGAGTGTAAAATCAAGGGAGTTGTCATCTTCATCCCCACAGTCGATGCAATCCACGGGACTTGAGAAGAAATAATGTTCATGGATGAGCTTATGATTTATTAATGTAGTAAAATGAAGCAGGGTGAGGCCGAAAGTCATAAAAGCGAAACAAGGCTTCTGAACAAGTGCGACACATGGCTCAAAAGCAGCAGAACCTTTATTATGCCACAGTCAACTGCTTCCGCTCCTTCCGGTTATGAGTATGTGGGGTAAAGCAGCTTTGTTTTATCATACTAGATACATTTGAAAGTTCTGTTATAAAATGCATAACGCATCTTTGTTGTTTCCATGTTTTCTGCAAACCGGAAATCGAGGGTGTATTTTGTCATTGGCAGGCAATACAATGACACTATGGACACAGTCAATGTCACTTGTTAAAACTGCTTTTTTATCTGGATTTAAACGTTCTTTGAAACTGTATTTAAGCTGCTGACCCCTACCTGCGTAATGATAACAGAAGATGTACAGGTGTCATTGTGAAACTTGAGAACTTAAAGTAAAACTGAAAGACCAGTTTAGCTTGAAGAAATGATGACAGAAATATATTACTGTAGTTTCACTAGCAAGAACCAAGCCACACTGCGAATGTAGGGAAATATACTTTATTGTATAAATATTTGGATGAACTGAGAAGGGAAGAATGGGAAAAGGGGAAAGGATTATAACAGGTTGATTCAGGCGTCCGATGTTGGTGGCCCAGAGTGACTCAGTATGTGGGTATTTTCTTGGTTGTGTGTGGGCGTGTGATTAGGACCCTCTAAGATTCAAGAGAGCTGAGGTTAGCTTGGGTTTGGCAAATGTCATTGAGATTGTTGCGAATGTAAGAGTGGTAGGCTTGCAATGACTAGTGTACAAGGATTCTGATTGTTTCGTCCAAGATGCCCCATTTCCATGATGAAGAGCAGATCTTTGGGAGTTGGTTGAGCAACAAGTCTGATGTGAACTGACTCGGAAATTGGTTTTGGATGGGCTTTAAAAGAAATTTAGGCAGAAATTATAGTAACAATGCTCCTAATTGGTCTGTTTTACTTCTCCTAAGTGTGTATATGAAGGGGTCCAGGGAGAAGTTGGTCATGTTGGAGATGCAGGGATGGATGGAAGGATTAAAGGTTGAAAAAGTCGGAGCAAATTTAGAGCACCTTAAAAAGATGAAGAAAGCAAGCAAGGACACGGACTCTAAGGCAGTGGTGGTAATTTACGAAGTAAAAATACTTTGCTACATTACTTAAGTATTTTTTTCGGGGATCTGTACTTTACTTGAGTATGTTTTATTTGCATCTACTTTCACTTTTACTCCACTACTTTATTAAAGACAAAGTTTACTTTTTACTCCAATACATTTCCCCATGCCCGCTTCAAGTATTTATTACACTGATTTTACAAAACAAAGAAATATTTGGTTGTCTTTTGAAAAAAAGAACGCGCGACTTCACGAGTTCTTTGCCAACATACTCTCACGCAGCAGTTAGTTCGAGCTGGAAGATGACCGCTAAAATAGGTGATCCCGCACTGATCCCGAGATTCCCGACAGGGATCGCCTATGGCCATTTGTTTGAATTCACAGAAGTCAAGGGAGATTCTTATTGGCTGAGATGTCTTCTTTGCCTGCCACGGATGAATAAAATTTCAGTAGGGCTGTGTCGAATGCGATTTTCATGCTCATCTCATCAGTAACGCTCCTGTAATTAAGTAGTATATATTTCAAGCACATGCGTTCATATCAGGGTTGCCAGGTTTTCACAACAAATCCTGACCAGTTGCTTTTCAAAACTAGTTCAAAACTAGCCAAAAACACGTTTCCAGGAGGTTCCCCGATAAAAATTGCTTCCCGGGGTTAAAATATAGGTTTATTGGAAGGGTTGCCTTGGTAAAAGTCACATTTTAGGGGCTAAATATCAAGTTATTGGCATTAGGGTTTCTTCGACCGGCAGACATGAAAAACAACCGCAGATGTGGCAACACACAGGTCAAAGCGAAAATACCAATAATGTGATATTTAGCCCCTAAAATGCGAATGACAGAATTTTCATTTTTGGGAGAACTAACTCTTTAAAGAGGTGGTTCTTACTCATTGATATTCTGAAACAGTCTTACCTTGTACCTGGCACATCTTCTGTTTGATGCAACTATGATGTTATGGAACATGTCTATTGAAAGTTCAATCCCTATACTGCCATAAGGTTCTTCATTGTCTCTTTTGATTGTAAATCTAACAAATTCTTAAGTATCTAATCTCATCATTTGTTCAATTAAAACACTGCATATCACTCTCAAAACAACTGATCAGCTTAATTATTGATATTTACAGTTAATTTGAATATTTACTTTTTACTTCCGGTACTTAAGTATGTTTTAAATCAGATACTTTTGTACTTTTACTCAAGTGATGTTTGAATGGAGGACTTTCTACTTTTACTGGAGTCATTTTTTATTTAGATACATCTACTTTTACTTGAGTATAACTTTTGAGTACTTTTACCACCCCTGCTCTAAGGTTTGAGCAATGTCTGGATTTTGGTAACGTGAGTGTCACGATAATATGCAAATGCTGAGTATGTCGGTGGTAAGTGGAAGTCATTTTTTGATAGGATAAGGTTCTTGTTTTCGCAGACCTTTAATGAACATAGAAGTTTGCAAATAGAAAATGAATGGACAGTTGTTGCCAGTTGTTAGTTTGTAGAAGAAGTTGATTTCTGATAAGTAGGTTTGAATGGAGCAGGTGCATATATTTAGAAAGGAATGTGCATGGTTGATGAAGTTGCAGATAGACGTTGGTTGAAAGAAAAGAAAGCTGATAGTAGGTGTGTTAAGCATTGAAACAATTCCAACTGGTTATGTATGCTGAAAGGGTACTCAGGGTAAGATAACTGAGGTTTCTTGGGAGACGTCTGAAAGACTTCTAATCAGTGGAGTTAATTGAAGATGAATGTTATGAATTGTGGAACTAAAATTGGATAAGTGTTCAAATTCTGGAGCCAAGAGCCTTTCTGAAAAGAAAAATGAGATCTTGAGTTGGCTATGATGTTAAGATGTCCTGGTATGTGAGCAGCTCTGAGAAGGAACTGGCGTTGAGTGGAAATTGGTATAAGTTTACGCATGAATGGCATGATAACTACTGAATGTGATAGTCCTTTATTTTTACTCATATTAAACTTACTTTTTACAGAAGATTTAACACAAATGATTTCACTTGAAGGATTGTCCCAACGGCATAATTTAGGTGGCCTAGAAGGTCTAGAAGCTGTCACTTTGTGTAACTGTCTACCAGTAAGAAGTTGGAGAGAAGCAGTATGATGCAACTGATTTTTGTGAGAGGCAGAGATGCTTGAAAGGAAACTGAATCAAATGTGATGCCTAAGAAGGCGGATGAGGCAGAGTGGAGCGGCAACAATTTCCCCTCTGCACTCCAAGCATTCAATAATCACTCCGCTCTGGGTCCACCATTTCCTAAAATTGATGATTGGTCTGCAAACACTCAGCAGTAGAGTCCAGAGACCCCATTATGGAACTTTGTTAAACTGATGCAGGTATCCTGCTGCTTGGGTAGCAAACAGGACATGATAATAGTAAAAGATGGTCCCTCTGAAGTGGACTGCCATGTCAAGGATGATTGAGAGGTGGTCATTGAGTTCAGGTCTACAATCTGGATATACACATTATATCATGGAAAATAGAGAAAGCAAGATCAAACTCAATAGGAGTGAAATTTTTGGAACGTGAGGGAATAGGATGGCTGAGCTGCATGGAACCTAGGATAGTTTGCAGTTCTCTAGGCTGGCTGATGGAGGTGAGAGATGGCTGAAGAAGCTGAGCTAAATCTATGCAATTACCGGTTAAGATCTGTGAACGTAGAGTTGCGGAGACAGGAGAAGGACGATGAGCTGCTGAAGCTGGGGTGGAACGGCTGTGGTTAGAGAAAAGGGGGTGTTGCTAGATGTTATGATGTATGGATGTTGGGGGAGGGAGGGGACAAAGGACAGGCCAGATAGAAACAGAATTGGAAGTTGAGAAAATCCAGATTGCCCAGCGTGAAGTAAAGTGTCTTGGGGTGCTGGATGGGGTTTATGGACTAGAGGAATAGTAGCAGGAATAAAAGAAGGAACATGAGCCGTATTACAGTATATGGCTGAAGGAAGGGTAGAGGAATGGATGGTTGGGTGAAAGGGTTTATGTGATTGGGAAGTTTGATATATTTGTGAACACAGAGACAAGAAGAAAGATTACTTTTTTGAGTGAAATGAGATGGAGCTAGTGTAGGTAGAATTATGACTTGTCCCCCACTAGGAGGAGCTGGGGCTACAGTCTGACGGTGTGGTAGAGGAAAATGCAGTGTGACGTGAAGGTGACTGGTTCGCAGATTCCTGATGTGTTGACAGATGAGTGTGAGTTGATGTTGAAGTTTTGGTGCATGCTAAGTAAAGTTGGAATAGTCTTGCCTTATTAGCTAAACCAGTGGTTCCCAACCTTTTTTCAACTCGCGGCCCACACAACCAAACACATGTGTTTGCGCGGCCCACTGAAAAAAGATTTTCTGACCCCGCTATTGTTGGGTTAATAACTTAGCACTCAGAAGCTAGATTTAACTGTATTCATTGAATGAACTAAGACTGTGCGATATGGATGAAAAAAAAAAGACAGACGTGCTTGCTCAGATACATGCTGATCTCACCCGGAGAGAGTGTGCGCACTTAAGGAGACACGTGTCTCCTCTCATTTAAACTGCGTCCTGTGAACTCACAACGCTCTCTATGCTTATGTGCTAGATATTAATTATTTTTGCACGTTTTTATTTCTAGCCTTTTACCGCATGCAGTGTGAATGCTCTGATCCATTAACATGGACTCTGAAAAAAGACACATCACAAACAGTGTGTGATCCTGGAGTTAGGTATATGCCCAGTTTGTTCTCTTCTCGCGCTAGGTGCGTTGCATTCTAATTGGATAAGAAAGCACACTGTTGGAGGTCAGGGCCACGGAAAATTGTGCTATAAAGCGATTTAGAAATGAGCACACGCTCATATCGTGATTTTATGATGATTTCTATTCATCTCATAGCCCTAGAATGAACTGGCAATGAACAGAAAATAACTCTGGCTGGCACCGCTTAGCAAAACGGGAAAACCAGATCCAGGCAGAGCTCGGTAGCGAGTGGAGAAAGCAGTCAGGAGGGAACATGTTGACAGCAATTTATGTTGACCTTGTTGACAGCCCTTTATACATATTTGAATTTGTTGTTCTGTAGCATATGCAGCAAAAATATAAATTGGTGGTTTATTTTTAAACAGTCAGCGAGCTTGAATAGTGGAAGCATCATCAGTTTGTCATTTTTTTTTTCACTTTGTATAGGCCTAATCGACTTAGGTTAAGACGTTGCACATTGCTTAAAACCAGACTTAATGGTTTAAATCAAAAATATTTCAAATATTGCAATGTAATACCCCCCCCCCCCACACACACACAAACCCACAATTGTGTGCTATGCCACTGCATACAGTTTAACAGTTTTTAACAATCCCAGTTGCGTGATTAAAGGGAGAGCTATTATTTTCTGCATTCAAAAGCACATGAAGTCTGGGTAAACAGAATGACTTGAAAACACTGCAACTAACATGTGTGGGCATGTTCAGTCTTCTTAGCACTCTAGTACAGTAGGTGAAATTGCCACAAGCCTGGAAGGTTCAGCTAAGGACACTGATTTTCAGCTGGCTGTTCCATCCAAGTAAAGTATAGAGAAGGATAAATGCATAGCTGAATATGTGTTTGAGACAGGCAGGCTCAATAGTGTCTATGTACAAACAACAGAGCAGCCGATTGTTCTGGTTATTGCCTGTTACTCATCAACAACGGCCCGCCTGTAAAACCCTGGTCAAGTCAGGACATATATCTCTCTAACCCAGTTTCTCAGAACAAGAGACGGAGCTTGAAGAAATAGCTACGTCACAACATGCCACCCCGATCGCTGGGGGTTTCATAGTTGCAATACTGATAGAGTGATATGATGTTGCTTTGAAACCCACCAAACACAATAAAATTTGGAAAGGGTGCAGATGAAGATCTATAA
This sequence comes from Carassius gibelio, assembly GCF_023724105.1. NCBI lineage: Eukaryota > Metazoa > Chordata > Actinopteri > Cypriniformes > Cyprinidae > Carassius > Carassius gibelio. The sequence goes on from NC_068393.1 coordinate 6,912,773, forward strand.
AAGTAAATTATTGTAACATTTAATGTTAAAAAGGCATCTTTATATGTTCTATTGTGCTGGGTCCAGTATGGATTGTCAGGGTGTACTCACACTAGGCACGTTTGCCTTGAACCGTGCCCGAGCCCAAACCGAACCTTGCCCTGGCCCACCTCTTTCAATCGGGCCAGGGCCGGCTAAACGAACCGCGCCCGAATGTGGATCGGAGCGCTCACACTAGTCAAACAAACTGCACTTTGGGGGTCAAACACGCTTGGGCGTGTTTCAAAACGCCTAGTGTGAGTACACCCTCAGTGTTTACTGAAATGAGTCACTGTGTCACCGTAATATGTTTGTGTCTTCAGTTCAACTCGGGACACTTACAAGCAGACATTTTCCCAAATGCTACAGCTACAACACATACAAATATATATTTATATATGTATAGATATGAGCAATATCACATTCGTAAACGTGAGATATGGCTGTATATTGTCACGGATGTGATTCACAGGCCGAGTGCCGTAGGTAATCACAGAGTGCTGATTTACAGCCATATCTCACATTTACGAGTGTGATATTGTCTTTATACAGTTCGATGGCAAAAATCTGTAAATATATAAGAAAAAAAAACAAGGGAGTGTCTTTAAAAACCGTTTTGTGCAGAACTACTTCCTTCCGCCAGAGATTAAAATCTCAGTTTGACAGTTTAACAGCTGACCTCAAGATCTGTTACTTATTCGAAAACATCACTTTAGAACTAGTAATGAGGGAACGTTGAGTTGCTTCGTTGAAAGCTTTTTGTATCACTGCATTAAAAACTCACTGTACGTAGAGTATTATGAGAAAGAGAGAGAGAGAGAGAGAGAGAGAGATGGACTGAAAGTGTGATTACCTGCATACAGCTTTCATTCTTTAGCTCAATCTCATATTTACAATGAAACATTAGTTTGAACGTCTGCTTAAGAACGTATATTTTTTTAATGTCCTTTCATCTGTAATGGGTGATTCCGATGACAGCGCTGATCGGTGCATTTTTTTAACTACATCTTACAAGCTCTTATTAAAAGTTAAAATACCATCTGTTTCAGTTAAGTCTTTACTAAAACAGTCTCTTGTCGCCATCAAATGACAGAATTATGTCTCAAAAATCCCAATCAAGAACACTCTCATACACACACACACACACATACTGTTTCCCAATACTACTGTGAATATAAAATAGTATTTATTGAATAATAAACCACAACAGCCATCATAAAAGTTGCTAGACAATTCAGTCAAAAGTACAAAGTCAACACTCTGAAATACAGCATTAAAGTTACATAAGAATATAATGTGATGAAATTTTGCCCTCAGCCAAAAAACGATTTGCTCTGGAACAAATAATAGAACAATAAAACAAAAGACTGCCCGTTAGAATGACCCAAAATGAATTATATCTCATGTTTAACCACTACAGAGACATTAGAGCCAACAGTAAATTCCAGGAGATTTGGCCGAGATGAGGCTGCTCTCAGCGGGTTCATTAGTGCTGAATGCCTGCTAACGCAAATATTGGCTCACATTGGATTTCATGAGAGCTACACATCCCAAAAAAAGTTTGGACATGTAGCAATAAGAGGCTGGAAAATTTAAATGTACATATAAGGACCAATTTTTAACTTATTAGGTCAATTGGCAACATGATAGGGTATAAAAAAGTCTGAGTCTCTCAGAAGTAAAGATGGGCAGAGGATCACCAATTCCCCCAATGATGTGACGAAAAATACTGGAGCAATATCAGAAAGGAGATTCTCAGAAAAAATTGCAAAGAGTTTGAAGTTATCATCATCTATAGTGCATAATAATATCCAAAGATTCAGAGAATCTGTTATATTTGTGAACAATCAATTTGTTATCAGCGCTCCGTTCAGAAGCCTTCATCTCTGATGGTATGGATTGCATGAGTGTGTGTGGCATGGGCAGCATACACATCTGGAAAGGTACCATCAATGCTGAAAGGTATATCCAAGTTCAAGAACAACATATGCTCCCCTCCAGACATCGTCTCTTTCAGGGAAGACCTTATATTTTCCAACATGACAATACCAGACCACATACTGCATCGATTACAACATCATGGCTGCGTAGAAGAAGGATCCAGGTACTGAAATGGCCAGCCTGCAGTCCAGATCTTTCACCCACAGAAAACATATGGTGCTTCATAAAGAGGAAGATATATACATATATACACAGGTGCTTGTCAATAAATTATAATGTCAAGGAAAAGTTCATTTATTCCAGTAATTCAACTCAAATTGTGAAAATCATGTATTAAATAAATTCAGTGCCCATAGACTGAAGTATTTTGTCTTTGGTTCTTTTAATTGTGATGATTTTGTCTCACATTTAACTAAAACCCACCAATTTACCATCTCAACAAATTAAAATACTAAATAAAACCAATAAAAAAAATAAAAATAAAAAACATTTAGTGAATTGTTGGCCTTCTGGAAAGTATGTTAATTTACTGTATATATACAGTCCTCAATACTTGGTAGGGGCTCCTTTTGCTGTAATTACTGTCTCAATTCAGCGTGGCTTGGAAGTGATCAGTTTGTGGCACTGCTGAGGTGGTTTGGAAGCCCAGGTTTCTTTGACAGTGGCCTTCAGCTAATCTGCATTGTTTGGTCTCTTGTTTTTCATCTTCCTCTTGACAATAGCCCATAGATTCTCTATGGGGTTCAGGTCTGGTAAGTTTGCTGGCCAGTCAAGCACATCAACATCATGGTCATTTAACCTACTTTTGGTGCTTTTGGCAGTGTGGGTAGGTGCCAAATCCTGCTGGAAAATGAAATCAGCATATTCAAAAAGCTGATCAGCAGAAGGAAGCATGAAGTGCTCCAAGATTTCTTGGTAAACGGATTCAGTGACTTTGGTTTAAAAAAAAACACAGTGGACCAACACCGGCAGATGACATTGCACCCCAAATCATCACAGACTGTGGAAAATTAACACTACTATGAGCTTCTCCACCCTTTCTCCAGACTCTAGGACCTTGGTTTCCAAATGAAATACAAAACTTCCTCTCATCTGAAAAATTGACTTCGGACCAATGGCAACAGTTAATTTCTTCTTCTCCTTAGCCCAGGTAAGATGCCTCTGACATTGTCTGTGGTACAGGGGTGGCTTGACAAGAGGAATACGACTACCATAGCCAAATTCCTTGACACTTCTGTGTGTGGTGGCTCTTGATGTCTTGACCCCAGCCTCAGTGCATTCCTTGTGAAGTTCTCTAAAACTCTTGAATCCAGTTTGCTTGACAATCCTCATAAGGCTTCATAATGGTTCTCTCAGTTGGTTGTGCATCTTTTTCTTCCACACTTTTTCGTTCCACTCAACTTTCTGTTGACATGATTGGATAAAGCACTCTGTGAACATCCAGCTTATTGGAAATTCATTTTTGTGACTAACACTCGTTGTGAATTCTCCTTGCGTCAATTGTTGTCAGAGACCACTTTGAAGGCTCTGGAAACCTTTGCAGGGGTTTTGAGTTGATTAGCCGATTGGCATGTCATCATATTCTAATTTGTTGAGATCGTGAATTGGTGGATGTTTTGTTAAATGTTAACCAAAATCATCACAATTAAAAGAAACAAATACTTAGACTACTTCAGTCTGTGTGCATTGAATTTATTCAATACACGAGATGACCTGGCCTCCACAGACAACGGACCTGAACCCAATCGAGATGGTTTAGGGGTGAGCTGGACCGCAGACAGAAGGCAAAAGGGCCAACAAGTGCTAAGCATCTCTCGGGGAACTCCTTCAAGACTGTTGAAGACCATTTCAGGTGACTACCTCTTGAAGCTCGCCAAGAGTGTGCAAAGCAGTAATCAAAGCAAAAGGTGGCTACTTTGAAGAGCCTACAATATGACATATTTTCAGTTGTTTCACACTTTTTTGTTATGTATTTAATTCCATATATAATTCCACGTGTTAATTCATAGTTTTGATGCCTACAGTGTGAATCTACAATTTTCATAGTCATGAAAATAAAGAAAACTCTTTGAATGAGAAGGTGTGTCCAAACTTTTGGTCTGTACTCCACTTGGGTTTCAAGTGTTTGTGATTCAGGTATTTATAGTAGGAGTTTATATGTATGAGTGTAGTTGTCAGGTCAGTTCACATGGAGTTGAGGGAAGAAACTGTCCCACAATCTGTCCGTGATGGCCTGAATGCTTCTGTACCTGATGGCAGAAGAGTGAAGAGCTGGTGAGAGGGGTGTGTTGGGTAGCTAGTATTCATGATGGATTTCTGAATGCAGCGAGTGGTGTAAATGTCTGTGATGGAGGGGACTGCAATGATCTTTTCAGCTGTCCTCACGACCAACTGCAGGGTCTTAAAATCTGTGATGGTGCAGTTCCCAAAGCAGGTAGTGATGCAGGTTCTCAGAATGCTCTCTACAGTCCCCCTGTAAAATGTGGTGAGGATGGGGAGTGGGTGACGTGCTCTCTTAAGTCTGCATAAAAAGCAAAGAAACCTCCCGGGCTGATGCTCACAAGTCCGGGGTAAGTATAAGGTGTGTTGCTAACAGTCCCACCACTTCTACTCTGTGTGTTTCTCTGCCCAGGCCTGGTGCAACCAGGACTCGATATTCCCAGACGCCCTTCACTCCAGCACCAGGACACCACGGACCCTGGGCGCATCTACAGTGGACAACGCGAGCCAGGCCCTGGGTGACGACTTCGCCCCCTCCAGTCTTTGAGATCTCCACCCAGAAGTGCTTCACTCCCCTCCCTGGGACGGAACCCGATGCTGTGATCATAGGAGACTCCATCGTCCAACAAGTCCATGCTATGCTAGCCGAAAGTTAACGTACACACTCACGGTTTCCCTATTGTACGTGTTCTCTATGTTGATCTAAATGATAGAATTACAGTACTTGTGCTGTTAAGTCTATGAAGACTGTGTCTGTTCACGAATAGTGGGGTCAAAATATAAATTTAATGTAGGATCTTGAAAAGAATCGTTTCATGATTAAACCAGATTTTTTTTTAATAAATGAACAAAAACTATTTTTTAAGTTTGGCTCATAAACATTAGATGACTCACACCTAGAGGAGTTATTGTAAATTAAATGATCACGGATAATAGTTTTTATGCACTCTGCTTGACTGAATCCTATTCTCAATTTTACCCAGAAAACAGGATACAGGTTTAACGCATTCAAAATACTTCTGCTTAATGTTACACTGTCAGGTATGCAAAAGAAATCGATTGTATTTCTTGCTCTGGCTACTGTGTATAGACCACCAGGGTCGTACAAAGAATTCCTAGAAGAATTTGCAGATTTCCTCTCAGACCTTTTGGTAACAGTTGATAAAGTGCTAATTGTCTCAGATTTTAATATTCACGTTGATAATACAAATGATACATTAGGACTTGCGTTTACTGACCTAATTAACTCCTTTGGAGTCAAGCAAAATGTCACCGGGCCCACTCATTGTTTTAATCATACAATAGATTTAATTATATTGCATGGAATCAATCTTACTGATATTGATATCGTACCTCGAAGTAATGATTTTACCAATCATTTCCATGCATCGTGCATGCTGCGTATAACGGATATTAACTATATGGTTCAGCATTACCATCTGGGCAGAACTATTGTTCCAGCCACTAAAGACAGATTGGCAAATAACCTGCCTGATCTATCTCAACTGCTATTTGTACCCAAAAATACACATGAATTAGAAGAAATTACTGACAACATGGGCACTATTTTCTCTAATACATTAGAAGCTGTTGCCCCCATCAAATTGAAAAAGGTTAGAGAAAAACGTACTGTACCATGGTATAACAGTAATACTCACTCTCTCAAGAAAGTAACTCGTAGTCTTGAACGCAAATGGAGAAAAACTAACTTAGAAGTTTTTAGAATTGCATGGAAAAACAGTTAAGTCCAGCTATAGACAGGCTCTAAAAACTGCTAGGGCAGAGCATATACACAAACTCATTGAAAATAACCACAACAATCCAAGGTTTTTATTTAGCACAGTGGCTAAGTTAACAAATTACCAGACGCCACCTGATTCAAATATTCCACCAACGTTAAATAGTAATGACTTTATGAATTTCTTCACTGATAAAATAGATAACATTAGAAATACAATAGCGAATGTAGATTCTACAGCGTCTAACACTTCAGTTTAATCTATGGCACCCAAAGATAAACTGCAGTGCTTTACAACTATAGGACAGGAAGAGCTAAATAAACTTATCACTGTATCTAAACCAACAACATGTTTATTAGATCCTGTACCCACTAAATTACTGAAAGAGTTGTTACCTGTAGCCGAAGAACCATTTCTCAATATTATTAACTCGTCAAAAAACCATTGAAGCTGGCGGTTATTAAGCCTCTTATTAAGAATCCACAACTAGATCCTTGTGAACTGGTAAATTATTAAAATCTTCCATTTGTGTCTAAAGATTTTAGAAAATGTTGTGTCTGCTGAATTATGCGCCTTAAAATTACAAATGACTTTCTTCTTGCGTCAGATCAAGGATGCATCTCATTGCCAGTTTTACTTGATCTAGTGCTGCGTTTGACGCCATAGATCATGACATACACATAGATCGATTACAAAACTATACAGTAGGGGTGTAACGATTCACTTGTTTCCTTGATGCATCAATTACAAACCCTGACGATTCATATGAATCGATCTTGAAACACGATTTTTGAATCGTGAATCGCCAATTTCGGACAGTAATATTAGCGCCTGAGACTGTCACAGGGTTGCGGTCATGCTCTGTTCGTCTCTGACGCAGCTGATGTGTGATCTCTCTTTAGGACCCGTGGCCAGTAATACTAAAGTGAAGTAGTTTTACTTTTCTGTAGTTTGTCAATGGGTCTCTGCATCTTACTGACGGCATTACCTAAGCAGCTGCGTATTTATTGCATGGACGGAGCAGCAATGTAAGTGTCTAAAAAGGACACGCATAGTTCCATTGAATGATAAATGTGTTTTAACAATGCTGATGAACCGAATGTACGAAAACTGTTAAAATAGCCATTGCATTGACAACGACCTTGAAATAAGAGCACAAGTTTTATCTGATAATCATATGCATGAAAGTAGTGTTTGTTACTTTAGCAAACAGACATCTGGCGCGTTTTCTCTCAATATCATCATTCGCTGATGGAGAGGGAAAAAAAAGCTATATCATTTTATTTTGTGAAAATTAGATAAAGAATTTTTCACACTGAAAGAGGTGATGACTGCATGCGTGGCGGGTGGTGGGCCGGCCCGCAGACCGTCCTGGAGTACCGGCTGTTCTGTGATTGTCCAGATCACACAGATGGCCAGTCCGCCCCTGGCCGTTACACTGAATATGTTTCGAAGTACTTCTTCGACAAGCCGGATGCTTATAAACAAGCGCTCACCGATTCTGAAGACGATCTGAGTGACGATGAGCGGCATAATAAGACTGTATAATATCCCTAATCTACAACTGAGCGAAGATGACGACGAGGAAGAATGTATTGGACTGGCGTCAGACGAGTTGGACCATAAGATATCAGAGGCTATATCGATAGTAACATTTGATGGGGATAAAGACAGAGAAATGGGGACAATCTGTAACATTTAGAGCCAAACAGATGCACCGTGCAAACTTCGGATCTGCAAGAATACTTTTCTGTTTCTTATGGGGTTAGTTTTCATAAACATCAAAGTTTGTCATTTGTCAGTTTCTCCTGAAGTCCATCACAATCTTCTTTTTCTTCTCCACATTGAGGGGCAGGTTGTTAGTGCCACACCATTCAGCCAGCTGTGCCACTTCCTCTCTGTAGTGCGTTTCATAGCTGTTGCTGATGAGACCTATCAGTTGTTTCATCTGCAAACATGATGATGTGGTTGGAGCTGAACTTGGCAGTACAGTCGAGGGTCAGCAGCGTGAAGAGCAGCAGGCTGAGCACACAGGCTTGTGGGGCACCTGTGCTCATAGTGGTAGTGCTCGAGGTGTTGTGGCCGATGCGGACTGACTGAGGTATCCCAGTTAGGAAGTCCAGGATCCAATTACAGAGGGAACTGTTAAGGCCCAGTAGGTTTAGTTTCTTAAGAGCTGTTGGGGGATTATTGTGTTGCAAATCTGAAGTCGATGAACAGCATTCTGACATAGGAGTCTTTATTTTCAAGGTGGGTAAGGGCCAGGTGGAGGGTGGAGGAAATTGCATCGTCTGTAGATCGGTTTGGACGATATGCAAACTGGAGCGGATCGAGTGTGTTGGGGAGATTGGTTTTTAGGTTGTACATGACTAAACTCTCAAAGCACTTCATCATGATTGGAGTCAGTGCTATGGGACGGTAGTCGTTTAAACAGGACACAGGTGATTTCTTTGGTACCGGTATGATGTCTTTCAGTACACGGCCAGGTATGTCATCAGGAACCAAAACTTTGTGTGGGTTAATCCTTCCTTACATCGGCTGGAGACAGACAGATCAACTGGTCATTTGGGAGGTATGGGCACTTTTTGTGAAGGTGTGTCATTCTCCATTTCAAACCGTGAATGAAAGGTAGTTGAGTCCATCCAGGAGTGATGTGTCATTATCTCAGGCCTGTGGTGGGGGCTTGTAGTCTGTGATGGTCTGAATGGCTTGCCACAGGCTCCATGTGTCTCTACGGTCTGTGAAGTGATTTTCTTTTTTTTTTTTTTTTTTTGAGCATATGACATATTTTTGATCCCACAGCACAGATTGGCCCTTGCTGTTTTGAGGGCTCCTTAATATCCTGATATGAATGCTTCATCTCTGGTCTTTAGCAGCCCACAGACCTTTGCTGTCATCCACGGCTTTTGGTTTGCATGTGTGGTGATGGTCTTGGTGACTGTAACATCATCAAAGCACTTTTTGATACAAGCACTCACAGTTTTAGTGTACTCCTGCAGGTCTGTGAGGTTGTTGTAGGTGGCTGCCTCTTTAAACATGTTCCAGTTTGTGCACTGAAAGCAGTCCTGTAGTTTTGAGGTAGCATCACCTGGCCAAACTGTGATGAGTTTTTGAACCGGTTTGGTGAGTTTCAGAAGTGGTACAGCCTTGTACGCATTCTTTTCTGTTGTGTAACCAAAGTCCTGCGTATTTTTTCCCATTGTTGAAAAGTCCACATGTTGGTAGAACTTTGGCAAAACTGTCTTTAAGTTTGTTTGGTTTAAGTCACCGGCTATTATGAAAATAGTTGTCTGTTGGCGCTGTAAACTGCAACGATAACAATTGTCATGAACTCCTGCGGCTGATAGAACGGTCAACACTTCACAAACAAACAAACTTTCTGGAGTGGATTCTGGATAACTTTTTTGGATCAGACTCAGGATTGAAGTGGAAGGGAGCAAACTCTTGACTGGTCAGGAATGGGGCAGACTCACAGGGAGGATGAGAGATTTTTCAGGAATGAGCAGGAGGGCATACAGAACATGTTGTTCCAATGTGCAGTTAAGCACATCCCATGGCACCCTGAAAGCAAAGGTTTGTCCAGACCTCCATGGATACAAAGCATTAGAAAATTGTTACCCAAGTACACAAGGTCAAGTTTATTTATATTACCCTTTAAAACAACAAATGCTGACTAAAGTGCACAACATACGAGACAAAAACATCCTCATACAATCCAATTTAAATACTAATAAAATAAATAATAAAAAAAACAGAACAAAAATGGATAAAGTTAAAACAAAACACCATGAAACAAAATAAAACTAAAATTAAAACTAACTTATTAAATTAAGCATATACCTGAAAAAAAGAAGATTTAAATGTGAACAGAGTATGTGATAGTCTAATAAACAATTGTAGGGAATTCCAGAGATTTGGACCAAGAACTGAGAAAGCTCGGTCAATTTTGGATTCAAGTCAAGATTTTGGAACATTTAATAACATCTGGGTGGAAGATCTAAGTGGTCTCTCAGGAGAGTATGAATGGAACAGATCTGAAACATTAGTGGGGCAAGACAATTAAGTGATTTAAATACAAATACTAAAACCTTAAAATCAACTCTGAATTGGTAACCAATGAAGTGAAGTTAACACCACTGTGAGAGCCACAGTGTTCTGTACTAGTTGCAAGTGCAAGAGTGAAGATTCATTCCAGCTTATAATGCATTACAATAGTCCAACCTGGTTGAGATGAATTCATGAATAATGGTCTCCAAAATCACTAAAGCTCAGAATATTTTTAAGCTTGCGAAGTCACCTAAGCTGCAAAAAACTGGCTCAAACTACAGAATTGATTTGTCAAATTTGAACTCAAGGTCAGGAGTAACTCACAGAATTTTTACTTTTAACGCAAATGTTTTTTTGAAGGGGGCCCAAGGTAGAACTTTGATTATTTAAAACGTGTGAATGGCCAAACAACATGACTTCAGTCTTTTTCTGATTTAGTTGAAGGAAATGAATGTACATCCAAACCTTAATGTCCTCTAAACAAGCTAGCAGAGAGGATATTGATTCAGTACCTGATTGTAAAGGAAAATAGAGCAGAGTATCATCGGCATAAATATGATTACGTGGAAAGGGATTAAATATAGACAGTAAGATTGGACCCAGAATTGAGCCTTGGGGCACCCCGGAAAAACTCCTATTTGTGAGATATGATGCAAACTTATCTAATGCAACATCATGAATGCCAAATTCAAGGTTTAATCTCTTTAACAGGATATGATGATCCACTGTATCAAAAGCTGCACTTAAAGCTGTGGTAGGTAACTTTTGACGCTCTAGCGGTTAATAAACAGAACTGCTTGCGTCTTGCGGAAGAACATCGTAGTCGGAACTACTTCTCTCTGTTTATGTCTATGAAGAATCACAAAGGTACTGGGTTACTCCGCCGCGGTACCCCCGAAGCAATCTAAAATAGTCTGAATATAAACACTTATTATAGGTGCAACCTAGTGATTCAGGACAAGCTAAAAACGCGGTTTGGAAAATGGATTCACGGTGTACTCGCTTATTATATACATTTTTCTACATTTTGAACACAAACAAAGTTACGGACCGCAGCTCTGATTGGTTGTTTCTTACCGGGAGCGGATGGCTTTCTGCAAATGGCAATAGGACACTGGGAGGAACCAGAGGAGCTTGATTTTTTCACAGATTATCTGTCTCATATTCTACTGCCAGGACATAATGACAGGTTTAACAAATATGTAAAAAAATATATTTCTACAAAAGTTACCTACTGCAGTTTAAGTCCAATAATATCAGAATAGAACAGCTGCCAGTGTCTGCAGCTAGTAAGTGGTAATTTACTACATTTTAAAGTGCAGATTCAGTACGGTGTTTGGCTCTGAAATCAGACTGAAAAGGATCCAAAATGTTGTTAGAAATTAAGTAGGGGGAAATTTGATTTATTACACACTTTTCCAGAACTTTGTGCAAAAAAAACAAGATTTGAAATGGCTAGGACAGGTAAAAACACTGTCAAAACAGGCCAGTGATCAGGCAGCCCAGCATCACTTACAGATATATTACTAATGTCAAAGCCTGATTATAAAACTATATCAAGTGAGTAACCCAGTTTGTGTGTTGGACCAAATATGTGTTTCGTGAGGTGTTTCGTCTAGGAGTTGAATAAAATCTCTTATAAGAGGTTTCGAAGGACAAGAACAATGTATATTAAATCACCAAGTATCAACTACTTGTCAGTACTTGAGACCACATAGGATAGAAAATCTGAAAACTCCTTTTATAAAAAAAGAAAAAAAAGAAACACACACACACACACGTTAACTTTTGGTGGTCTGATAATCAAAGCAATCAGTCAATCAATCACCTTTATTTATATAGTGCTTTAAACAAAATACATTGCGCCAAAGCACTGAACAACATTCATTTGGAAAACAGTGTCTCAATAATGCAAAATGATAGTTAAAGGCAGTTCATCATTGAATTTAGTTATGTCATCTCTGTTCAGTTGAAAAAGTGACTGTTTTAATTTGTAATCAAGTCAATGATATCGCTGTAGATGAAGTGACCCCAACTAAGCAAGCCAGAGGCGACAGCGGCAAGGAACCGAAACTCCATCGGTGACAGAATGGAGAAAAAAAACCTTGGGAGAAACCAGGCTCAGTTGGGGGGCCAGTTCTCCTCTGACCAGACGAAACCAGTAGTTCAATTCCAGGCTGCAGCAAAGTCAGATTGTGCAGAAGAATCATCTGTTTCCTGTGGTCTTGTCCTGGTGGTCCTCTGAGACAAGGTCTTTACAGGGGATCTGTATCTGGGGCTCTAGTTGTCCTGGTCTCCGCTGTCTTTCAGGGATGTAGAGGTCCTTTCTAGGTGCTGATCGACCATCTGGTCTGGATACGTACTGGATCCGGGTGACTGCAGTGACCCTCTGATCTGGACACAGACTGGATCTGGTGGCCACGGTGACCTCGGAACAAGAGAGAAACAGACAAATATTAGCGTAGATGCCATTCTTCTAATGATGTAGAAAGTACGGTGTTATGTGAAGTGTTCCGGTTCCAGTTTACCTAATTAATGCAGCCTAAAAATCCTTTAACGGATTTGGATATTAAAAGCATATTAGTATGTTATGTGTATGCCAGGTTAAAGAGATGGGTCTTTAATCTAGATTTAAACTGCAAGAGTGTGTCTGCCTCCCGAACAATGTTAGGTAGGTTATTCCAGAGTTTAGGCGCCAAATAGGAAAAGGATCTGCCGCCCGCAGTTGATTTTGATATTCTAGGTATTATCAAATTGCCTGAGTTTTGAGAACGTAGCGGACGTAGAGGAGTATAATGTAAAAGGAGCTCATTCAAATACTGAGGTGCTAAACCATTCAGGGCTTTATAAGTAATAAGCAATATTTTAAAATCTATACGATGTTTGATAGGGAGCCAGTGCAGTGTGGACAGGACCGGGCTAATATGGTCATACTTCCTGGTTCTAGTAAGAACTCTTGCTGCTGCATTTTGGACTAGCTGTAGTTTGTTTACCAAGCGTGCAGAACAACCACCCAATAAAGCATTACAATAGTCTAACCTTGAAGTCATAAATGCATGGATTAACATTTCTGCATTTGACATTGAGAGCATAGGCCGTAATTTAGATATATTTTTGAGATGGAAAAACGCAGTTTTACAAATGCTAGAAACGTGGCTTTCTAAGGAAAGATTGCGATCAAGTAGCACACCTAGGTTCCTAACTGATGACGAAGACAAAGCACAAAGCAATGGGCTAGTAACTTCTACTTTGCACATTAAAACCTCAAAACTTGTGTAGGCACCAGTGATGCGTGGGTAATGTATTAATAACCCGCACCCGACCGACGTTTTCAACTAACCCGACCGCAAACTCGGACCGCGAAGAAAGGAAAAGATAATATTGTACCAGACCATTTTTTAAAAGTAGTAAATGCTCATCATAGCATCATTGGCCCATAGCCGGAGAGCTTGTGAGCGGAGAGTGCATTTCTCCATAGATTACACTCCGTTCGCTCATTCCGTGGGTCTGGCTCAATGCAGAATGGCCTCATGGTTCAAAAATATGCAAGGAGACATTTAATTGTTTCGTAATAAACTGGTGTTTTCTGTGTCGCTGCAAAGATGAAGTTGATGATGCACAACCCATTCTCACTCCAAAGGCGTCAAAGACCGAAGCATGGTCAAGCGCCCCTAGCATCACTTTTCTGACGCCAAATGTGCCTCTCGGCGTCGAAGTATCGACGCACTAAAACCTTCATTACTTTCAGTGGGAAACTTTTGGCGTCAGAATTTAGACGCGAGAACATGAAATGTTTATCGCTATGAAATCACGTTCAAGAAGTCTCATTCAGCACACATCGCGATACTTGCTATCAGTTCCACAGTTTGGGTGAGTAGTTGTATATACGCTCTTTTAATGCCTATTATAAAATGTATTCTGTCTTCTATATTAATCAGATTAGCGCCATATGTTTAATCGCTGTATTATATCGGTCATCCGCGGCTGTCTTTGAGTTTCATTGTGTTTAAATAAATGAACACAGTTGCTAATTAGTGTGATTAAACTCTATCTGTCACGTGACGTGCCATAGACCTTCAATCCGTTTTATATTAATTTCAGGTTCAATGATGTAAGTTGTATTTGTAGTAAAATCATCGAAATCACGACACTTACAATAGTAATAAATGAAATGTGAAGTTAAAACACAGTAAATGGGACATTAGTAACTGTAACTGTAGTTTACTATAGTATATTAATAATCAATACAACAATGCAATAATCACTGTGTTTGTATCACTGTAATGTTAGTGTTTTTATGTGCTTTTATATTACAGATATCACAGTAATCATATGTTCTGTGCCATGCTTTTAATACCTTTTGATGTAAATCCCCCCCCCACAAAATAAATAAAAAATAAATAATACAAATATATATTTTTCCATCTTGCAGTTCATTCATATCAGTTTATATCTAAATATGTGCTCACCGATCATTATTAACATTCTGTATATAATTCAATTTTATGTTCTCTCCCCTTTTTTATTATTTTTATTTTTATTTTTAGCTGAAAAGACGTAAAGGCAGTCAGCCCAGTGGTGTTTCTGGAGAGGGATTCCTTCAGAAATGGAGAAGACATATATGTTATAATTTGTACAGCATTTGTTGTTTCTTGAACTGTTGCACTGGCCAAATACCCACACTTGCCATCTTTGCTCTTGACCACTTGATTACTTATTTGACGTTTTTCCTGTATTTAACCTAGTGTTCAAGTGGGCATGATGACCACAAGTGTGTGTCAAACTTTTCATCACCTGATGACTGTGTTTCCCAATCCTGATCCTGGAGAACCCCAGCACTGCACGGTTTTGGGGTCTCTCTTATCTGACAAACACACTTTTGAGGTCTTGGAGTCTTCACTGATGAGCTGATGAGTTGAATCAGGTGTGTTTGATCAGGGAGACATCTTAAATGTGCAATGTTGGGGTTCTCCAGGACCAGGATTGGGAGCCACTGCCTTATTGGACACTTATGTGTTTACAGAGACTTTTAATATCCTATTATCAATATTTCACATACTGTACATTCGACAGCTTTCCATGACCTCTTGTGAGATCTCTGCAAAAAGTCTGACGATTTATTTCAAAACATGATGCATGATGGGATACACTAAGCATTGTATAGCGCTCCGGAGAAGTATTGGAGAGGTTTAGTGTGTGTTAAGGACGCTGTGCTTTGGCATTATTAAGACCGGGGACAGTCTCGTTCACACACTGTCACGTACACACACTCTCAAGTGGCCAAGACTGCAATTGTGGGTATCTGGACAGGGTCAAAGTCTTAAAAATGAACCCTAAACACAGTTGTTCATCACTTGTATGATATTGTACAAGCCCCAGGACTGTCTCATCTGACACTATCAAAAGAATTCATATGACTATAGCTTGCTATTAATTACTTGCTTTCAATAATGGATGCATTTAACATTTAATTATACAGCATCTTTACAGAGGCTGCTTTTATTGTCTAAACAAAACCCAGTGTAATGTATAAGTTGTCTGTAATTAATAATATTTCCTTCTTTTCTGTCTTACAGGATTGTTTGCAGATAATACTGTTCGAGCAATATCGAGCTCAACAGCTCTTTTAAGAGCCAACCCTCACACACCTTCCTAAAAACTAAAAGAGCTATTACTGAGTCTCAGCAAATCTTGCCATGATCAGCTCTTCCCAGGTACATTTGTTTAGAATATTTTTTAATAAACATTTACTCATCATATGCTCTGGTCTGAATCTTACTTTAAATTAACTTAATTATGTTTAATGAGCAATATTAATTGCACAGAGAGTAAGTAGAGATTTTCTTGTTTCACAGAAGAGGAGCAAGTTCAAGGAAATGATTTGCTCAGGATGAGGAATGAAGACGGCCATCTTGTGCTCAAACAAACAGAAGTCCTCTGGTATGTGTGTGTTGAAGCAATGCTGTGTTATACAACATGTTATGATGATCTCTCACAGAACTGTTCATGTCAGCCTTGATTTGTTTTTGTTTTTTTTCATACTATTACAATTACATCATGTTAGCAAAGTGTGACTGGACATTTTTCATCTTATGTTTTTAAAAACACACCACCTGTTTTAAAAGCAGACAAGTATCATGAAATTGGTTTAGCCGATATAAACACCAATTGACATTATCTCATTGTTTTCTAAATGTTGTATTATAATTTGTGAATTGATAGTTGATTGGTTTGAAGCCAGGCCTTACACTGCACAGACTAAAACACATTTGTGAGAGAAGTCAGGAACTTTGGAGAAAGATTCTAGAGGAAGAAAAAAGACTCATTTACTGCAACATTAGATCAATTCTAGAATCTCTGAGAACTACACATGCTAATGGAGTCTCACGAGCAAGTCCTTTGCCTCTGTAACTTTTTCTTAATTATTGCAGAATGAAATTTTTATTGCAGTATTTTAATTTGTACAGATGATCTCATCAGCCAAATGAGGGGTTTTGACCAAGTGATGCTCTTGAAAGGAGTGAAAGAAGAGGATGTGGTAAATTGTCTTCAGAGAAAAAGCTTCTCAAAAGGTCTCAAAACAGCTTGAAGAATGGTAAGTGTACAGTACTACAAGGGTCATAGTTACTCACCCTGCTAAAATCACACAGAACATAAGATGAGCTCTCTGTCCATTAAACAACTTTATCTGGATTGTTTGTTTCACTTTGACCAGGTCTGGGATCTTAGGACTGAGAGATCCTCTGGCTGAGAACAAGCTACACCTCATCAGTGCTGGATATCAACCACAAACTGTTTCCAGACACGAGAGAAGAAGATCACGATGGGGAGATGAAACCAGTTTTGATGTGATGATAAGGAATCATTATTTTCTGAAACAGTATCACATATCTTATATGTATCACATGATCTGTATCACAGTTGACTGGATGGGACTCTGTGACTTTTAAGGACATTTCATCACTCATCTGTGTGAATGTGTTTTGATGATAATAATTTTTCTTGAATCTTATTTGTCTTGATGCTACTTTATCAACTTTATAATCTATGCTTCAATAAAATGAAAATGGTGAATATTGTGTTCTGAAGATTCTTGGTAAATACATCATTTTACTAGGTAGGCTCATATGTGTTTATTTTAGACTTGGAAAAACTAAATATTAATTATTAGGATTATTTTTTACTTAAGACATAACATTTTTTGATCGGATTAATGACATCTGGGACATCAATACACCAGAAAGTTATTTTTCATATTTTAGTAACAAATATGCAATTTTTTTGTGAAATAAATGGAGTTACAACATTAATTATTTTGCATTACAAGATGTTGTATTTTTTTGTTACAAATACTTGAGGGATAACTGAGAATGTAGCAGAAATGATCAACGTACCAAGAGCATGCACGTTACTGATGTTAGACAGCAGAGCAAAGGATATAATGGAGATGGGAGATGAATGGTGAGTAGTCACAAACACACACTATCGAACAGTCTCTGAGAGATACAGTACCAAACACTTTCCAGATTTCCTGTTTTCTTGTATGAAGAACATAGGAGATGGGAGATGAATGATGGGTAGCCACACACACAACACACAACACATGCTATTATTCAGAGATACCAAATACTTTCCTGCTGTCATGTAGGAAGATCATTGGGAGACTGGAAAGAGGGACGTGGAGAGGGGTCAAATCTGTGAGTGGTGCTGGCTTTTATGGATAGTTGATGAGAATGATATCACACAGGTGGCGTGATTGTGAAGTGTGTGGAGGTGAAAACCAAGGGGGATTGTGGGAGATGTAGTGTGCAGAGGTGACAGGCAAGGTCACTGATGATCTTGAGTTTATATATGCATAGTGCTAGTTTATATTATTTAAGGTTAATCCATTAGATGTATTAAATCAGAACATTGTCATAAACAATTGTGTAATTACAAATATATTGAAATACACTAAATAAAAGTTGTAACAGAAGTTAAATTAAAATTAAAGTATATTTTAGTTTATCATAAATGTTTGCACATTCAGCAGTGCACTTGCATATAAAGATACCTAAGTCCTACTTTAGCTCTTAAAATGCACCCAATCGCATTTAAAATAAATGTAAGCTATAGTACATTTTCATTTGTTTGTAAATAACTTGCAATTTAGGGTCTGAAATCATTACATTCAGTTTGCACTTAAGTATACTCTTTTTAAAAGTTTGCTAAAGTTCATTTATGTTTCATAAGGGGGAAAGTCACTCAATTCAGATGATAGGAACAATAGCACCACAAAGTGACTGTATTTGTGGATACACAACACACGTGTATGTGGATACAGTGAGGGCAGGAGCATTTGAGAATGCCCCGAGGGAGAAATGTGCACTTGTTCACACTGCCCTCCATCTGCTCTCTGTGAGGATGTGAGCGTCACAGAATATGCCATCTTTCAAGCGCGAAGAGCCTGTTGTACTGTTACTCATGACAAATCATCTCACAGCCTTTTATTAGAAAGGAGAACACCTCCCGTGTGCCTTTTGTTCCTTTTCATTATATTGCCTACTCTCCTCTTTGTTTAGCACCCTCCCTTTTGGGTATTTGTGTGTGTAAAATAAGGCACATTCTGCCCTGTACATCAGTCCCCTAAGGACAGTATCATATTATCTGTATTTTATCATTTACTTTTGTTTGATTTCCTTCAATGCAGAGCCTCCTGTACCCTGAAAATCTGGCGGTGTGCATTACCCTGGACATGACATCCAACACTTTACACCGAGAAAGACATCGGGCTCCGTTCCAAAAGCCAACTGCCTCAGTTTACTTTTAGCATATTCCTTAGATAAAAATACAAAACACTATTAAGCATAAAACTTTTCACACACAAATATTGTGTAAAAAAAAAAGAAGAAAAAATGAGTGTGTATATATATATATATATTACAAATATATTTAAATACACTGCAGACAAGTTTCTTTAGAAATGACATTAAAGAATATCCTAAATTACCATTAATGACAATAGACATAATTATTAAATTAAATATAAAATCTGTTTTATGTGTATACATGAAACATGCTCTATTTAACTGGTCAGTGGAAGAACAAATTCAATATAGTTTCTGTTAAATATATATAAATATTCTGTTTTGTTTTGTTGAAGCATCAGAGACAAATTAGACACTTAAATGAGGTAAACAGGGACATGTTTTGCCATTGGGATGACTAGAAAAAATGGCATGATTAACCTGAATTCACCTTATAGTTTTCCCTCTGTAAACATAAAAAGCACACAGGAACTCAGCCTTGTTCAGCGGCAGGCTGCAGCGTGTCACTGTCCCTTTAAGCCGTGAGGAGCTTTGCCACAGTGGGTCAATTCACTAGCTTCTCTGGGCGAGATGCCAGTTGTTGGGAAGGCTGTCAGAGAGAGCAGGCCAGCCAGGAGATCCATTAGTCTAGACTGCCATATTCAGGCAGGGAAGAGGGGTAGAGGACAAAGCTGGACCCCTCGGGTCAGGAGGAGATGTATGCCAGGCCATTGAACTCTAACACCCTACTTCAGGCTCATAATTAAAGTTACAGATTAAAGATGCAGTCATGTTTTCAACACTTGGCAGCCAGCCCACATACTTCTAAGTATAGGGGGAGGAAATGGAGAGGTTCAATTAGTCCAGGCTTTAGATGGAGCCGTTGATGCATGGGAGGCCCTCAACGGGCACACATACATTTAAACATGACATATTATTTAAAAGTTGTGTTAATTTATTATGTGGTCAATATAAAGTGAGGGAAAATAAATCTGTGAAAATGCACTGAATTAATTTAGATGCAAACGTTTATATTGCATGCATTGTGAATAGAAAATTGCTTCAGTTTGCACTACAATGTTGTGTTATATTTAAAATATATTAGAACTAACTTGAACTGAGTTTAGTAGCACTACAACAAATGCTGCTTTACTTCTCCATCTTGTGGCACATATTGGTAATTACACATAGACAATAATAGAATAGAATAGAATAGAATAGAATAGAATAAAGTTAAATATTATTAATTTTTAAATGAAATAATCATATCATAAACCTAATACTGTACACCAAAAGGTATAATTGCTCACAATGATTTATAGGAACTATAATGAATGGAAATAATGTTTTGAAATTTATGTTTGTAAAATGAAATGATCAATACAGAAAGGTGAGATTACAAAAAAATATATATAATAATAAAAAAAAAATAAAAAAAATAAAAAGATAAGATATATTTTATGAAATCCAACAGACTTTATCTACCCCAAACCACAAATGGTAACACTTTAGTTTAGGGACCATTTTTGTTACCACACAAAAAAAATAATAATAATTCTTATTGTTTTTATTTAGACAGAACACGACATATATACATCAATATTTGTGAATGTATAGCCAGACACACAAAAAAAAAGCTAAAAATGTGTTAGTAAACTCTGCAAACAATTGCAAAGAAACAGCAAGTAACACATTTAATTGAATATGAAATTTTGAAGTAGAAAACACAGACACACACACACACACAAACAAGACATACTCCAGTAATCTTTGCTTTATTCATTACTTAATAAATCTATGTCATATTAAAACATGACATAAAACAATGGCTTTTATGGAGTAGATAGTAATCTATTTTGCTATATTCCTGCTTTTAGTTGTTACATGTGGCATGCCTCTAATTACTACTACTACTACTACTACTATTACTAGTAGTAGTGTTGTTTTGGTTGCTCCTGAGGAAAATGGGCTTAACACTGAATCCTACTGTCAAGTTCTCTGGACTAAACTATAACTTTCATAATCAGTCACACTGATGCTACACTAAGCATACACTCGTATAAACACACATGACAGCTTTATCCGCTCTCTTGCTTGGACTTTTACTATTGAACCAATGTCATCTCAATAACCATGTCTTCAAAGAAGGTACATCTTAGTTGCCGTGTCTTATAGCTAAAAACAGCTTCTAGTTTCTAAATGCAGTTATACATGTCTTAAAGTTGTATGACACTGGATGTTTTATAGGCAGTAAAGGATACTGAGAAATGTTCTGAGAAAATGTATAATCATTTATACCAGGCATAAATACGCTATAGCTCTGTGAAGGTACTAAACAAGCCTAGGTTTGTCATATGAAGTTAATGCAAGTATGTTTGATTGATTAAAGTTTGTGTCAACATACTTGTGTCTGTCTGTTCTTTGACTGGACATAACTTGCAGTAGGTTGGGATTTACATAGTTGTCAATAGACGTATATCCAGTTTATCTGCCTATATGCAATTTAAAGAGCCTTATATCCAGTTTATTGGCCAATTTGTAAATTTTAAGATGGCAGGTAGCAATCCATAAGTCTAAGCCTAAATAAGTCTAGGGAACATTAAGCCTTTATAGCTCATAATATCTTAATAGACTGAATTGACTCTTTGATCAAAAGAGTGATTGTGTTTTCCTGTCAGCTGGATTTGTTCATAAAATCGGATTAAGTTTGCTCTTGTTGTTGTTGTTGTTTTGGGTCCTGGTGCCTGTTTACTGATTAAAATCACAAGTTACAATTCAAGTAATGACTATAATTGTTAAAAATAACTTTTATGTTGTTGTTTCAATGCTAAATATTTTCTAGAAAAAAAAAAAGATATCAAACAGATTTCCATGTTTAATATTTGTAAATGTTTGTTTTTCAAAACCAGGAAATATTTTATGCATCGGTTTCCTTTTCACTGAATATCCTTTTATATTATTAACCAGAAAGGGAGAAGAAAAGGAGATTGAATATGTCAGAGAGGGGTTGGTTGAGGTCACTGGAGCATGGCACTGAAACTCACTCACCCAAAAGAGGAGACATGGCTGAAATTATGAAAAGTGCCTAAACATTAACTCTAATTAAAAATTGGCAAGTTAATATTTCTCAGCCAGCCAAGCAACTGCTTTTGGATGCTTGTCAAACAGAACCTCACTTACATTAAAACTGAATCTACTGTGGCTAACGGTCTATGAATGAGTTTTCCTTAAAGCTAAGTGAAACCCCCATGCCGGCAGTATTGAAGGATCCCACTGTCTTTTCTCTTTGTTAAAGTAAGGTCTTTAAATACTAAGATCGTAACTAATCAGATTATATGCTCCCCACTCTGTGTAGTATGGAAGCAGGCTGTGATATCTGGCCTACATTGTGTGAGAATTAGACTTTCTCCTTATACGTAACCTAGTCTGGCCTCCTTCAGCGATCTGTACATAAGAGGTTACATCTTAACCAATGTGCCACATCCACTCAAAAGATTCAACCCCCTTTTGAGCAGTGCTTGAATGTGCGGAAAGTACTAAAACTTGGTTTTTTAAAGGTCATTTTAACTGATGGTGATTCTTCAAGGGGTTATACAAATGTTTGTTATTTTGTAACTTCTCAGTAGAGAGCAAAGCGGTAAAGAAGAAAACTGATTTTTAATACATCAACTGGGACAAATAAATGTATATTAAACATGAAGTTCCATAAAAGCATTTTCAAACCAGTGGTCCAATAGATTAACAGAGATGCTTGAGCTCATCCCAGTATCTTGGGCATATTTTTCCCTAACACTGTATGAAATATTTTAAACTGGATGTTAAGTAGAAGACATGCGTAGTGTCTCACGCATCCGATTATTAGGTACATCGAATAAAAGTGAAAAATTTATAAATCCTGAACACTACTTGAATTGGCATCATTATGAAAATTATTAGGAATGTTTATTTGACTTATTGCTCCAAAAAATGGCATGTGACTAATGGCTGGTGGCACCACAAGAACACAAACAGTCACAAACCAAAGAGAGAAACACAGCAGGGACAAACAAAACCATAACCTCTTGGTGACTTAAGCAAAAAAGGGAAGTCATTGAAGAGGTAGAGCAATTTTTTTTTTATTTAGAATTACATGTCCCCCTTTAAATAACATGCACAGACTAACAATGTGTTCAGCAGGACCAATTTTAGGATGTATTACATTGCCTGATCATTTGTCCTTCAATATTGTTGTCTTAGATCCTGATGATGAGGAGGAGGATGAAAAAGAGGAGACCTCACAGAAGAAAACTAAGAAGAAAACCACCAAAGAGAGCTCCCCTGCTGGCACCAAAGTAAAGAAATCCAAGGCCAAAGGTCATCTGAGCCTATTCACACTTGAATGCATGCTAATGAGTGAGGCCAAGCTTCATTTTGAGCTTTGGTCCATTAGTTTCTACAGTCAAGCAGCATTTATGTTATTATAAGAGTCCCTTTGAGCTTTGCTGGGGGTTGGAAGTGTTTTCCAAGAGTATGTCAAGAGAATTTTTGGTCCCAGCTTTATTTTTTTTTTAGTTTCTTTTTTCCCCTCTGAGCAATACACATTAGGTTTGGAGTCAGAGGAAACTGTTTGACAATGGCTTCAGTGTGTGCAACTCTTAATGTCGTTAAATACACATGCATGGGGGTTTGCTGCTCAGGGAGAGGATTAGGACTAGATCTTGTGAGCTAAGAAGATTAGCCAGAACAATACGGCAGAGCTGACTTAAAGATCACCGCTCCGCTTTATCTACAAGCTGAAGTGGGGGAATTTCAAGTGAATTTGACTGTTGTTTTCAGTTACGCTTTTAGGGATACATTTGCTCATCTTGTAAAGGCTTGGCCTAATTTTTTTGTTAAATTAAAAGACAGATGGTGCGGTCCTCAGGGGGTGTCTGATCATGCCACTTGGATAAGTGGAGAAACGACTTCACCAAATGGAAAACAAAGTCCAGCCGCTAACTAATACATTTTAGCAGGCATTCAGCAATGACCTAGATGAGTGAAAACCTTCACAGACGACCTCCTCTGGGGCTCCTGAGGGGCACAAGTTCACGTTTTATTAACCCTTGTATGGTGTTCTGGGTCTGTGGGTCCAGTTTTTACTTTTTGTCAAAAGAAAAATGAAACGATTAATATGATACGATACAATGTTTTTTTTTTTTTTTTTTACTCATTGGCCTTGGCTCATTTTCTGTGAAGAACATATATCAGAACAAATTTTCACTGACCACTTACTGTACACCCCCTTACACATTTCTATTACATACAGGATGTTCGGGACCACTGGACCCGGGGCTAATAAAAGAGTGGAAATGAGTGGAAATGTACCTTCACTCTGTCCTCCTATTGTCTGGGCCTGCTACTAGTATGTGTGTGTGTGTGTGTGTGTGTGTGTGTGTGAGAGAGAGAGAGAGAGAGAGAGAGAGAGAGAGAGTGTCATTCATGATATTTTGCAAAAGATGCGAGCGCAATGGTCAAATATATGCATATCTGCATAGAAAATCAATGGAAAAGAAGTGAATTTAAATGCAAAAATGCGTCCTGTGTGAACAGGCCTTTACCATCACCCATGATTTCCCAAAAATGATGGCTAGTTAGGCAGTTCAGATAACTTACGAACTCATTTGCAATACTCATTGCAACGACCATATCATTCATGCAAAACAACTTTGTTATTTTACCTTTAGGACAACGACAATATACTTATTCACTACCAAAACAGGTAGATGGACAACCTAATTGAACTCCACAACAAATCTCCAGTTTGGAATGATGACACTGTTTCCTAAGTCCTCTGGTCGGGTCACACAAGGCCTCTGACAAGAACTTCCATATCATCCACAGTAAAGACAGTGAGTGATACTGGTGATGCTGACAAATACTTACCTCTTCAACTGGGATTCCACAAAAAGAAAACTTCACAATAGAACAAAATGTCACAAGTATGACATTTTTCTAGCATATGTTGCATTGATAATTTCATATTCTAAAGAATTTGTGCTCAGTTGTTACCATGGTGTGAAGAAAACTAACCTGACTGTAAGTGCTTTTATTTTCAGATATGAAAGGTATGCAGTACAATCCTTTGCCATTGCTCTGTCCAGTTTTGATGGCAACCTGGCCTGCGAATGAACTCATGGCACAAAATTATATGCCCAAGAGTCAAATCTTTGCAATCAACACAGGATAACTTCATAATCCGGAAGAAAGATGATGGAAGATGTGCGATTTGATAATGTGACTGGAAAACTGTTTGGTTATATTTTCTGTTTTACTAAGATTTATGAATTTTCCTTTTTTATATATAATAAAGGTGCATGTAAATTATTATAAATGATCAGTACAATGTATATTTTCTCTCAAACATCTGAGGTGCAAAACATATGCAAATATACATGTGTGTTCATTTAAAAGTAATTTTTAAAAATGTTTTAGAGTGTTTACTCAAATTATAGTATCAAACTATCATATTTTTTAAAAAATGTGAATGCCTTTATATATCCTTCCATGAAAACAAAGTGATTTGTTCATTTATATTTATTTATTATATTATTTATTTATTCTCTTTATATTTATTTATTCTGTACATGCATTTAGGAAATCAATGATATGTGCTTCTTTATAAATTCTTTAAACCGTTTTTATGAATGCATTTAAGATGCTATAGATACTGTAGTATAACACTTTATGACATATGTATAAAATATAATATTTTGCCCGCTTTTGAAGAATTATTCAAAAAAATAAATAAAAAATCCTAAAAATACTACAGGTTTCTTTCTTCTTCTTTTTTTCTTTTTCTTTCGGAAACTCAAGCTGGAGATTTTTTAAAATTGTTCACACAAACATGATTACTTTATTATGAATAAGTTGTCCTTAAGGTGGTGCTGTTTCAACAAGGCTATATGGACTGCTTTGAGAATTCACACTTGCATGGAGCCTCTTACTTGTTTGTATATGTTTAATCCTAAACTATTTAATTAAGACACTATTTATTTTGTAATATTATTTTTTTTATTTATTTTTTATACATGTGCATTATTCAACTGTGGCCAAATACTCGAGTCTGACGCTTTTAATTCTTCCTCTGCACCTTAAGCACTTCAAAGCTACTGTAAAAATAATAGTAATAATAATAAAATCTAATATTGTGTATCAAGTTTTATGATTAATTAATCCAATAATTATATGCTAAGTGAGCCTAAAATAACTTAAGCTAAATAAAACGCTAAATAAAAATTTATTTATTTATTTATTTATTCATTTATTCATCACTTTTATGATGCACAGTTAGCTGAGTCAGTTAGGAAAGTACCACTCATACCAAAAAATGTAGTCTACATAGCGCATAGTGAGTGCATCTCTATGGAAGACCAAAAGGACCAAAAACACGTGAATTTGAACATGTCAACAGCACGTTAAATACGTGTATTTCACGTGTATTTAACATGTGTTTCACTCATTAAACACATGTTGTTTGCACTTGAAAAACCAGTGCATTAAATACACTTATTCAACAAATATAAGTTAATTAATGAATTACAGTTAACCAGTTTGAATGGGTGCGTGTCATTGGCAATTGAAGACTTGGGTCAAACCATTTCTGTGAGCTTAGGGGGGTGTTTTTATATGGCTACCACCATTTAACAAGCTATAGATCATCTTATTCAGCTTATTTGTTTTGTATATATATATATATATGTATATATATATATATATATATATATATATATATAATTTATAATTTCCCTCCACTCGTGACTTTTTGTAAATAAACATATTAGTAGGTATTCTGGCTTTTATAGTGAGATAAATTTAAGTTAACATCAAAACATTAACATTTGAAATAAGTTACAGTGAAGGTATCCCCCTTTGCGGATCCGGATCAGGTTGTGTGCACACCTTAAATCCAGTTTAGTAAAAATATTTGCCTCTCTGAGTTGTTCAAGGGCAGCTGGAACTATAGGGAACGAGCGAACTTGACTGTAACATTATTCAAACCTTTGTAGTCGATACAAGGAAGAAGTCCACCATCCTTTTTCTCTACAAAGAAGAAACCTGCAGTGTTTGGAGACATTGAAGTGTGTATAAATCCATTGTTTAAGGCTTCTTTGATGTAACTCTTCATAGCTTGGGTTTTGTAATGGGTTAGTGGGTATACTTTACTTTTGGGCGGCATTGCTTTTGAAAAGGGATCGATAGCACAATCCCAGGGATGGTGAGGTGGTAATTGGGTAATTGGGTAATCGGGACTTTGGTGGTTTGTTCAGTGACAAGGCTTGTACGAGTGCGTACAATGGGTTAAGCAAAAATTTGACTAGCAGGCTAACTCACCATGATGCCAGGAAATAACTTGGTCATGAACTGATAGCCAAGGAAGCCTAGGATTATTTCATATCTTGGAGAGTCAATTACATGAAATGAGCCTCTTGATGGAACAGGCCGACTTGGAGTTGAATGGGGTGAGTTTGTTCCATTATGCCATCTACAATGGGTGAATGATCAACTGCTCGGATCTGGATAGGTGGTTTACAAGGTTGAGTGAGAATGTTGTATTTGATGACGATGTCTCTGTGAATGAGGTTTAAGGCAGTTCAAGAGTCAATCAGCGCCTCAACAAATTTGAGGACTCATCATAAGCCATTTGAACAGGAATGGTGAATGTTTTAAATGGCAGGAGAAAGAACTGATCAATATTTACCCGGGGTGTGGGATTAGAGAACGTTTGAGACTTGTGTGGGCACTTCATCCTATGATGTCTGGCCTAACCACAATAGAAACACAAGTTGTGCTATCATCATCGAACTCTATCCTCCTTAGAGAGCCTTGAAAGACCTAGTTGCATAGGTTCCTGATTTGTGGCCAGGGGAACTGAGCATGACTGTGAAAGAGTTGAGGAGCATTCCTCAATAGGTTATCAATCCTTATGGCTAAATCCACAAACTCAGAGAAAGTTGAAGTCTTACCCTTGCAGGCCAGTTCTGCTTGAAGTTCTTGAGTTAAGCTTCGCTGGAAAACTGCTTTCAGTGTGACATCATTCCATCCACTCTGTGCTGCCAGCATTCTGAACTCCACTGCGTAGTCTGCTGCCTAACAATTGCCTTGGTACACAGAAAGTAATTGCGTCAAAATATCCCTGGCCCCGGCGGGATATTCAAACACATCACATAGCTGTTGTTTAAAGTATTCATAAGAGGTACAAATAAGTGAATCTGACTCTCAAACATCAGCAGCCAGGTTATCACTCTTCCCATAATGAGTGTCATCAAAAAAGCACATTTCTGGTTATAAGAAGCAAACTTGCCTTTCTGTTGGTCAAAATACATTTCTACTTGTCGGATAAAATCTCTACATTTATCCACTGAACCATCAAATTTATCAGGAATGGCAAGGCTTACCATTTGTGGCATGGGTGGAGGAAGTGAACAAGTATAATGTGTCAGGTATTATACTCAGTGTCAGATGGACTGTAGGCTTTCAACTTGTTTTTGGTTGCCTCGCTCTGAAACTTCTGCTGGATTCATTGGTGGCAAAATATTCTGTAACGAGGAGGCTGAAGCTGAGTGAGGATCTATATGCAGAAGTTTATTTAAAGGGCAATCCAGAATCAGCATCAGAAAACAGGCAGTTGTCTAAACACAGTCAACCAGTCCAATTGGCAGCCAGAACAGAGGGGAAATCCAGTAATCAGAAGTAGTATCAAACAGGCAGATGTCATACACAAATATCAACAGGTAATGGTAATAGAACGCTCGGCGAGACTGGCAATACTTTACAAAGAGTGTTTGGGCAAGCCATGCTTTATGGCTGCCAAACAGGAAGTCACCAACGAGGCAGCAGATGGAGATTGACAGTCAATACTCAGGTGAGGGCTCCCTCTGCTAGCCTGGCATTACAACTCCTAAGTAACTAAGACGACATCTGAAAAATCCTAAAATGGCTGTTGCCAGCAATCTACCTCGGAATATTAACATTTTAGAAATATTTGAGGATAATTAATTTTTAAAAATGATTGGTTTGGAGGTAATCCCAAACTTAAATTTTTGATTATATTCTTAATATATAGCTGATCTCGCATCCAGTTTGGTTTTCTTTTATGTTTGCATGTCTTACTGTCAGCCATGATTACTCTACTCTGGTAATTAAAAGGCTGTTATGAAAAAGAATCTCTGACAGAGACTATCAGCCAATCGGTGTGTGCATATGTAGTAAGTATGCTGTCATCCTCCATAGCAACTAGGTCAACCCCGCCCTTACTCTTAGCTTAAGACTTCTGTTTATTCCTTAGTAAAGTTTTATTTATCTTACCCTTAATGGTAAGATAAATAGTTTTGTGAATGCGAGCCCTGATCCATAGCATGTTTAATGGTCTATGAATGACACAACTCCCTAAGCTCACAGAAATGGTTTGATCCAAGTCTTCAGCAGCCAATGACACTGACCCATTGAAACTGTTTTTTAACTTGTATTCCACACTATTTAAGCATCATGTATTTAATGCGTGAAATTGTTGATGTGTTAAAATTCGTGTTGTTGGCCCTTTTGGCCTTCCATACATCTAAACTGATCAGCACGCATGAGATTTGCTGGTGAAGTTTGAGGTGGGTGGAGATTTGACGCCCTCCTCCTTCGTGACTCCTCCTCCAGCACTCCGCTCGGGTTCGCTGTGATTTCATACCGAAGTCATACTTGACATTCCAGGTTTACTGTCAAATCAGGAGAAAAAATTCTACAAAAACATCAGCGTGGTTTGCATTTGTAAATGTGCTCATGAGATAAAACCCGAATTCCCTTTTTGCCCGCAGTAGAGTAGAAGTTTGCGTTAAAGGTAAGTGCAAAACTTTTATTGCGCGCCTTTGTTTCTTGCGGTCATTGCGCTCGCGCTGCAGTTTTTACATGATTCTCATTTTTGGCATTTTTCTCGGAGCTGCTTCAGTGATGCTGCTTCGCACACTCACTCACCTGACTTTACATATGTAAACTATTTGCTGATATTTCAATACAAACTTGTATCCATGGAATATGGATACTGAGTATGAGAATAAGTGTGAGAAAATGTGTACTTCTAATTTAGTGGAGCAACTAATTTTAATCACATTTATTTATTGTTTCATTGCTCATCTCCACACTTTTTTTTTTAAATGGTGAACAAATAAGATTGATTTACATGTTTAAACTTAACTGACAAGTATGTGTCAATACATTTAAAGTTTTGTTTGTTGTTCTATGTTTTAATATATATATATATATATATATATATATATATATATATATATATATATATATATATATATATATATATATAATTATCAAAAGTAAAAAAAAATACCTAGATCTTTATAAATAAATTAAAATCATTAAATTCTACACTACTTGATCTAGCTGTGCAAAACCATTTTGTCCTAAATTGTGTTACATTTAGTTATTAAAAACAGGTCGACTGTATGATGTGCAATCCATTAACTGATGTTTAAAAACCGATGTTTATGATTCAAGAAGTTGACAGTGTATAAATGTGTAAAGAAAAAAAAGGTTGTAAAGAATTAGTTTAATATTGGCAGCGTCTTTGTTTTATGTAGGTTAATTAGCTTTAAGCCTGTAAAAATAACTCATAAAACCCAGCCTATTTATGACAAAATTAGACTGCTTAGTGTTAATTTCTCTGTCTTGAATTATAATGGACAGCATTGTTCGTATAAAGTTATCAGTATGATTCAGTTTCGGCTGTCAAAGGGAGTGTAATATTCCTTTTAATTAATTTAAGATCTCGTGCATCTTGGCTCCATCGTCACCCGTGTCAGATAAACGCTCCTCCTCAGTTTCACCGTGCAGAGATTGAACAGGTTTTTCAGGACGTGTAACGTTACAGTGAGCAATCAGGGAAGAATTTCATGCAACAAATATGCCAGATCGTAACAGTGGTGCCAAGAAAAAAAAAAAACACTCCAGACATTTCCTTCAGAATACTTGTGGAAGTATGAACTCTTCTCTAAATGCTCCCACATAGTCTTTAACCCAAAAAAATGTTCAGTGATTGGACACTATTTTTTTTTAACATGCTTTCAATTAAGTGCATCCAATTAAGTTCATTATTATTATTACAAGAACACCATCTATTCATCATTGCCTGTCATTATTATTATTATTATTATTTTTAATCTTCCATTATTGCTTGATTTTTTTCTGTATATTTATTTATATATTCATCAATTCAAGCGATATTGTTTTTAATATAGAATGTTTATTTTGTGGGAATTTTCTTGACACTGGTTGTGAAGCTTCAAGAGGGCCTGCAAAACATGACAAGTGAGCTCATTGCTTTAAATAGCACTGCAGTGTGTTCTTTGTGCTTTCGACCGGTACACTGTGTGAGAAACGATGACTTACTGATCTACACCAGTACTTCTGTCGTCCTTAGGGCTAGATTTTAGGGTTGACCCATTTTTGTGTGTCTCCTGGGGCGTGGAGGTCAGGTGTATTGCGTCTGTAAATCCAGACTTCAAAATTGTCACTCCTTGTATAAATTTCCTGTTGATCATCTGGTGTTAGACATTTTAGTTTGGACTTAGATATGTGTGACGAATTCTTTCCGTATGTGGCATACAACTGCATTGTTTTCTTAGACATATGGAATAATTCAAGTTCAGTTTTCTGGCTAAAGGTCGGGAGGGCTTTTTTTTTTTTTTTTTTTTTTCGGAGGGAATTTTTGGAGGTGCCCACAGGGAGATATGGAGACTGATGCTTTGTTCTAAAATTTATACAGCATTTTAAAGGGTAAAGGGTACATTTTAAAAGCTTACCCGAAAAGGGTAAGTCCTTAAATAGGCCTAGTCCTTAAAGTATGAAAATTAATTATGCTACCTGTTAAGACAGTATGATTCAGCCAAATCAAATTCAGCATCACATGTTCTTCACAGAAGGCAATCTCAGAAAGCATTGTGACAAAAAAATCAATAAGGTGGACATCCAATTTCTGATAAATGTTGATTACAAATACTGTACATGTATTTGTAGAATTCATTCAGTAGTGAAAATTATTAATACAAATTATTAAGTGCCATTCAACATTGACTGTATTATTTATTTGTTCTACATATTGTTATCCTTACTAAAGTATCCCATGGTAGCTTAGCGATACTAGCAAAAAATGCTGTTGAATTCAGATGAGTCAAGTTTCCCACTGTTCTTGCGGTTTGTGGAGTTTGTGTTTACGTAAAATGTTCCAAATCAGTGATTTATGAGATCTGTGATTGGTGATTTCACTGTTTTCATTGGCTTTCAGTGACTGTTGCCAGGTGAACTGATATGCTGTGGAATGGCTACATATGTTACGTGGGCCACATGTTAGCAACTACAAACATGTTGGTCAGGATCTAGGGACTATGTATGTCTGGAGAGGAAATTGAGTGATAGAGAGTAGGCATCTGGGACTGTGAGAAAAATGCCCATTTGAGATCATGATGAATCAAATGTAAACATTCACTGTAAGACTAAGCCTGTTGGTGGTTTTGGGGCTACACACTAGAGATTACATTAAAAGCAAGAAATTGTGAAAGTGACGCTCTGTAGTACATGCGAAAGTTGAGTACATTTTAACACTTTGTTCCATACTTTAGGCATCCATTGGCTGATGATTATTGGTGAGAGAAAGGTTAAGTTGTGATTTTAGAAATTAAATTCATTGTAGTGTCTTTGCTCTTTACACACTATTCCAAATGAATTCACCAAAAATAAAGACCTACATTTCTTTCAGTTTAGACAATTTCCTTTGCTTGACAAAGAAAAAACTAATTCAACACAATCTGATGAGACAAATACTTTACGAGGATGCAATTTTGTATGAATACACAAAGTGCCCAAAAAATGATAATAATAATGATTTATACATATATATAAATATTAAATTTTGACTCCCGATCATGACAATTTTCTTTGATCTTGACATAAAATTGTTTTCTCATGATCAAAACTTAAAGGGGTCATATGATGTGATTTCAAGTTTTCCTTTCTCTTTGGAGTGTTACAAGATAATGAATAGAGAAGATACCTAAAGTTGCAAAGACTAAAGTCTCAAACCCAAAGAGATATTCTTTATAAAAGTTAAGACTCATCCACGCCCCCTTAAAACGCCTTGTTTAAACATGCCTCCACATGTCTACACTGTTAAAAATATTCCGTAAAATATACGGTAAAAAAACGGCAGCTGTGGTTGCCAGAATTATACCTTAAAAAATACGGTAAAACAGTTTTTGGTACAATTACACAAAAACACAATTACACTGTTGTAGGTTTAAGTGTTTTACTTTATATTAACAGTTTAATACCATAATACCAAACTGATATAATATTAATAAACAAACTTATTGAAGCACTGAAATCTGTTTTGTACCTTTGTATTACACTGGTAACCACCAAAAGCAGGTGGTGATGAGAGAGTCACGTGATGAAACAAAGCCCATCACAAGCCGCTTTTAAATTATAAGATACATAGAAGGTGCACGGTGTCATTCACACAAGCACTAAACACCATCATGGTGAGACTCATTAAACTGAAATATGCAATAAACATTAATTTAACCATATTTTATGTAACATACAACCTAATAAACATAACAGATGAGAAAAATTTAAGAAGAAACAGTTATTTCAAAGAAAAAACATCAAATTCAAACAAAATTTGAAATGCAACGCAGAGAATTATGGGAACGTAAGTTTACATTTTTTCCCTGTAAAGTTTACAGGAAATTACCGTTAACCAGTAAACAGGTTTGTACTCACCCCCGAGGCATCCTAGGTGTATATGACTTTCTTCTTTCAGACGAATCCAGTTAAAAATGTAAAATTGTCTTTGATCTTTCAAGCTGTTTCATGGCGCTCGACTGTTGTTGCATTACTTCTGTCCAAAAGACATGAAATAAAATGCACCCTTCCATAAAAAATTAAAATCAATAAGTGTCTCACACGGCTCCGGGGGTGAACAAAGACCTCCTGTAGCGAATCAAATGGATTTTTTTTTTTTTTAAATATCCATATTTAAAACGTAATAATCACTTTAATCTAGCTTTCGCTCAATGTTGTAAACTAAGCATGGGAGCATGACGTATGAGGTCAGCGTTGCGCATGCGCCGTTAAGTCTCGTGAAAACCAACATTTGTTTACAGGATCAAAGGAAGCAAAGTTTCCTTACTTTAGCAATGGAAAATCAGTCTCATCTTGGCTTATATCGAAATCTTCCGACATTCTTCTTTACAAATCTTCATTTTGTACTTATAGGCAGTGACCGTTGTTTTGTTTTGATCACTCTGCTGCGTTTCCACGTGTGTCACTTATGAGCGGCGCATGCTCAAAGCTGACCTCATATGAAATTCCCCCGGAACAGTTAGCACAAGCTGGATTAAAGTGATTATTAGATTTTTGATTATTACGATTAACTACAAGTGGTTTTGTCTGAATAAAGAACGTCACATACACCTAGGATGCCTCGGAGGTGAGTACATTTTCAAGCCTAATTTTCATTTTTGGGTGAACTAACCCTTTAAAGGATTTGCCATCGATGATTCAAACATGAGTTTTGGGCAGTGTAGAGTAGCGTTTGTTGTTTGTCATTTCTCTGATCACAAATGCAGACATGGTTTTATTTTATGTGGCGTGATGCACACATAAAAAGACAGTATAAGTCATTATACTCAGTAATTATGTCCCCACTGGATGCAACAAATGCCTCGTTTATAATGGGTTTTATTGTTTTTGTCTTGTCGCACTAGTGTTCTGACCCGGGAAACAGCATGCAATTTGTTAAGGGGAGTAACATTTTCGTCACATGCTTGAGGGATTCGGCCAATCAGAGCACACCTCGCTTTTCAGAATGATGAGCTTTGTAAAAATCTACGTGTTTCAGAAGGCGTGGCATACAGGAGAAACAATGATGTAGAGTATGTGGAAAATTAATGTGTTTTTGTCAACATTAAGCCAATTAAACACATTTCATTACACCAAATATCCAAAAATAATGTTATTTTTATCAACATCATATGACCCCTTTATTTTTACCTGAAAACAAATACAGTACTAACATAACTTACAACAATAATGATAATAATGAATTGTTTTTTATTTCAGTTTGTTATGAGCAAAAGCTGCATATTTTCATTCTTGTTTCTGAGTTCCGAGGTTTCCTTTCCAAAAGGCTACCTGTACAAAATAATAGAATGAATGTTTCTAATGGGTGTTCATTGTGACAAAAACAACAATGAAATCATATCAATCACAGACAGATGTTGTTTTATTTGTGTCTGCCTAGCAACAGAGTTGTCATTACAGAAGCGTGAGCTGCGTGCCTTCAGCTGACGGATATCTCAGACAACAATTCTTAAATTCTTTTAGCTTCTTGGATTCAACCCACATTTTTTTCCTCATCTGTTTGAAATAAAATTAGACATACGTTTATATATAAAACTTTTTGATGTTTTTATGTGTCTTGTTTATGATTTTTATCCACCATATCTGCTGACTTTTACATATGGGCTAATGTCATTTGATGAAATAAATTAATGCATTATTAATTCTGAACTGAGTAGCATCATCATTATTTGTGTATTTTACTTTTGATATTATCAATCTACAGCAAAAGAATGGCACTCCCAATAGACTAAGGTACACTTTAATTAGTGCTGCTGTTAAATAACCATTTGGGTTTATGTCAGGATCACAAGAAAGCAAAAAAAAAAAAAAAAAGACAGAACGACAGAAAAAAAATAATACTCGTAAGTAAGAGAAGAAATGCAGTCAATTTAAATGATGCCCCTTGAAGGGAGGTGGGGGTGAATTCTCTTAAACTGCAGTAGCAGGTTGTACTGGTTTGACTTGGGTTGGTTCCATGGAAGGAAGAGAGATGCTTCTTGCCTCTTTTTAACATGTCTTTGTCTCTTTTGTGTGTCTAATGTAGAGTCTTTAGTCAGTAGAGATTTTGCTTTTTGCGTGGCTGCCAGCCGCCCTGCTTACTCTCTTATCCTGGAAGATTTTATAAATATATATGAATGCTGTGAAGATTAGACAGAAATGTGTTCCTGAGACATTTTAGGAGATGTTTTTTTAAGGCATTTCTTCAAAGCCTCAATGTTTTGGTTTAGACATTTTTTTTTGAAAATCATACTCTAAAACAGGCAAAGCACTTCTCTATATAGGGCAGTTTTAGCAGGATGTTGTCAAGTTGCCCGGTGAAATAAAGCACTTTTAAACTGATGTCAA
The DNA here is from genome assembly GCF_023724105.1 of Carassius gibelio. Classification (NCBI taxonomy): domain Eukaryota; kingdom Metazoa; phylum Chordata; class Actinopteri; order Cypriniformes; family Cyprinidae; genus Carassius; species Carassius gibelio. Next base: position 6,948,789 of record NC_068393.1, read on the forward strand.
AACAGCATTTAGATGAATATATTCTCTTAATGACCCATTAAAGCGTCAGTGAATTCAGCGTAACTTGCCCATGCCTTAAAATGCTGTCCTTATCTGTAATCTGATCTAGGGCAGCAGCTGCTCGTCTACTTGTTGCCCTGTTGTTCATTGTGAAAGGCTGAGGGTGTATGTGTGTGTGTTGGTGTGGAGTGTGCAAGAGGAGGGTTGTTGAAGAGGCCTTTTCCCTGTTGACAAGCATTGCAGCTGTTTTTCCAAGTCTCTGAAAAGAACTGCCTCTCGTCTGTGCTGCTTAGCCCCTGCCAGATAACTGAGACTCAATTTGTGAATCACTATAGATTAATGGTTATTTATCCACCTAGCAGCACAAGATTAGATCCAAATGTACGAGAAAGTCTTGCCTTTGTCAAGTGTTGCTTTCATTTCTCTCATAAAAATATTTCTGGATCTACTCAGCTGAAAATATAAGTAAATAAATTCACATCACTCTGCTAATTCGTTAGAAAATGTAGTATATTTATTTAAATAATTAAATAGTAACAAAAATATTAAACGTAGAATCAAAAATTATTACTATGATAAATATTTTACAAATATTTTACAATATACAGTATTGTTTAAATGTTAAGGCTCAGTAAGCTTTTTAAATGTATTATATATATATATATATATATATATATATATATATATATATATATATATATATATATATATATATATATATTGCAAATAACTCTGGTAACTGATTTTCATGAAGATTATATCAATGTTATTTTTTTCTTATTGATTTTAGGGTAAATATATATTACATATATATTCATTCTTGATGTTACATGAGATTCTTTCAGCAAAAACAAAAAGTCTCTTCAAATTTGATCAAATAAATTTCCATCAAAATGTTGATAATAGCACAATGTGGGGTTAAAGGTTTAGACAAGATGCTTTTTTTACTGAACCCGGGTTATCCATCAAGAGTGTTGGATGCTTTTGGTTTGTCACTTGATTCTGTAACCTGATGTCTCTTCAGAGGCCAATCACTGCTGGTGTCGGCAGGAGACCTTTTCATGATGTCTGCTCACAGATAAGGCAACATGCTTGAAACCAAGGTCAATATTTACTCATCCGCACTACACACAAATATCCAAACATAAGCGAGAACATGCGCAACAATTCACATGCCTGAAAAGAAAGTCTAATGACAGAATTACTAATGTTTAGGTTTAATAATCTGTGTGCTCCCAGGTTCAGTTGGCTATGTGAAAGTTTCAGGTCTTGAAAGCTAATACTTAATAAAGCTTTTCGCTGGTGCATTCATTTATATATGTCTTTTTCTGACCCTCGAAACTAGTATGTTATCCAAGTCTTGATGTTTATTTCCAGATAGAATTGCATTGGGTGAACCCAGCACACCTAAAGTATTGCAGTATTGTCCTTGGGGAGAGCTCTGTGTTTCCTGAGCCTTAGTGGATGCCTAAATTGGTCAGGCAACCCACACTCCCACCCCCTATGATTTCCCTGTTCTTCAGGCCTTTTTTGGACTGGGGTGCTCGTAAGCGAAAGGGAAGGAGAGAAGAGGACGGGAGGTGACACAACAGATCTCCAGAGAGAGAGAGGGAGAGAGAGTTAGCGACACTGTGGCTTTCTTAATAAGGCCATGTCTGGAATGTCAGCCCTTCTCTCTCTGTAGGTCCATACCAGTGGTCCTCCAGTACCTATTTACGATAACCGCTTTAGCTCCACTCATGCTGTTTCTGAAGTCCAGTGTTTTTGTTTTTGTGGTTTTTTCTTGCATATTTGCCATATTATGGTTATAAGAGTCACTGGTTGGGATGGATCCTTAAATTCCTCAACTAAATATTGTCTAAATATTTTCTACTACGCCAACATAGTTTTAATGGATTTGGACTAGGAAAATATAACACGGAAATGTTTTATGATGCTTTGTTTTTATTAACCCCAAATGTAGATATACAGTAGCTTAGCAGTGAATCTATTGAAAAACGTTTATGTCTTGAAGAAAGATGAAGTATGTTTGAATGCCGAGGACAGAGCGTTCACCAAATCCATAGCCACAAAAATGCATCTCGGGTAGTTCTTATTAGTTTACTCTGTTTTTCAGATTCATTTTGCATCTGGCCTCAGTGACTTTTTTACAGAATGAAGGCACAGATGGTAATTTCCTTTAGATGAATGCCTGTATGTGTGATTTTAGAGAAATGATCTCCAACTTTAATTATGGCCAGTAATTGTGGATCACAAATTCTGTGTACACTAACATTAAAAAATATGGTTTGCTTTTTTGTTACATACTTTTATTGAGGAAAGGAAAATGTCATGAGAAAATGACAGTGAATACATTTATAATGTTATAAAAGTTAAATTTTATATAAATAATGTTCTAGTGATCTTACGATAATACTTAAAGCCTTTGTATGTAATGCTTTATTGAAGTAATTTTAATGCATTAATTATGTTCTTTAAAGCACCTTATAATTCATTGTATGATCTAATGAATAAAAGTAATTACAGTTATAATACGTTATAGTGCTTATCTATTCATTGTTACACCTTTAGAAAGTTTAATGCATTTAAACACATGATAAACAAACCTTCAAAGTCAAACATTATAATGCATTTGAACTTTAGTTCCAAATATTTATGAAAATATATAATACATTACAATGTACACAATCAACAGTGTTGGGGGTAACGCATCACTAGTAACTAGTAACGTGCCTGGAAAAAATGTGCGTGTTGCGAGTGCGTGTTGCGAGTGCGTTGCGAGCGCGTCGCTTCCATTATGAGCGCACGTACCGCATTTGAAATAATGAACTTGAGCACAAAAAAAAAGACGTGATATGTGAACACCTTGACTTCATCGGTCAAAATGTTTACTTTCGGTTAACGGTTAAATGGTCAATATGAGCATCCCTAACTGGCATATACACATAATATAACATACAAAATTAATACATTTTAAGCCACACAAATTCAACATGTTGGTATTTCTTGCTCTGAATCTGAATAAAAGTTTATTGATCTTTGAAAAGGTGTACCTGTGTTATTATGCCATTATTATTATATTAGTTGAAACTGGTCTTAGAACGACAATATTATCGTTTATCACGATATTTAATTCGTCATCGTGACAGCCCTATTTATAACAAGTTACTTTATAAGTAATGCAAGTTACTTTGTTTTCTATTTATTGATTGAGACCTTTCTTGTTTCCATGTTGAGGAATGCAAAAAGAATGTAATGTACAGTATTACTTTCCCAAAAAAGTAACAAAGTAACAGTTAGTTGCTTTTTAGGGATTAATGCGATATTGTAATGCATTACTTTTAAAAGTAACTGTCCACAACACTATCAATACCTTTATAATGCATTATACATAAAGGCTTTAAGTAAAGTGTTACAGAAATTTCTATTCATCAGCGATTCCTGAAATAAATTCATCATAGTTTCCTCAAAAATATTAAGCGGCACAACTTTTTAACGTCTTACCAACCCTAGACTTATTGGAGTTTATCATGAAAGTTTATATAGCATATTGAAATATTAGTTGTGGAGTTGGAAAGACAGATCAAGCCATGAACTGAATAATGCAAGTTATTTATCATGTTTGATAAAAGTATAAAATTAAGAAACATTTAAGATCATTTTGTCTTGAAGACCATGACAGTTAGTTAGTTTTGCTATTTTTATTGTGTCATAATATTCTTGAAAGATTCATGCTTTAAAATGTTTAAAAATGTTTTTCAGATTTTCTAGCAAGCTAATATATGTAGTAGGGCTGCACGACATTGGGAAATTTTATTTTTCTGCGATATATATTGCGATATGAAATCTAATCAAAATTTTTCTTACATACAAAAAATGGGGTGAGCACACTTCCATTCTCATTTTAAATTATTTAAACATCGAAACCATCATGTCAACTGATTAAAATGTGCGAGGGAGAGAGAGCAAGACAGCGTTCGTGTTGTTTGAAGACGGTGAGCGTGCGGCCGGGGCTCATGCGCGCTCTCTCTCATGCGCGCTCTCTCTCGCTCTCTCTATCTCTCTATCTCTCTCTCGCTCTCTCCGTGCACGCTCTCTCTCTCTCTCTCTCTCTCTCTCTCTCTGCCCTGTCAAAACTTTCACTCTATGATGGTTAAGGTGTGCAATTCATCCGCGAATCACATTCGTCAAGGGCCGGGGAGCAGCTGGCCCGTACAGATAAAGAATAACGGATCAACTACGACAGCCTACATCGCACATCCTACATCGGGAATTTGTATATCGCGATTTCGATGCTTAAAGACACATCGTGCAGACCTAATATGTAGTAATTATTGCTACGTATTGCTATTGTTGTTTTATTTTTATTTTCAAGAGTTAGGAGAGGTTTTTTTTCCAATCAGACATATTATCTATGTCTGATTGTATTTTGTCTGGACAAATAGACTGAAAAAAAATAATAAACAATGTGTTGATATGTCATTAAACCCTTATTAGTGCTTGCATCAAAATAATTTGTGAACAGCCAACTTCCACTGTCTGCTTTTGCCATGACATTGGCCAATATTGCTCAGCCTGCCTTGTTGACACCAAGGAAATTTATCAGTGCCCTCACTACCATGATTTTCAATACCATGGCTATTAATACCGTCAGCCTTGAAAATCTGATATCTCGTCACCTGAACTTAACTTGACTTCAGAAGTCTGGAAAATCTGGCACCTTGCTCTGAAGCTCAGTGTGTCCTCCGCTCTGACAGCAATTTTCCTTTCCAATTCTCCTCTTTCTGCCATCTCATAATGGGATAAACTGATTGACACAGCTTATGCAAATGATTACATGATCCTGCAAGATTTTTTAATCATGGAAGGGTTGGGAAAAGCTCCAGCTCCAAAGGGGAGATTCATAATCACACCATCTGGAATGATAGTTACAGTACTGTCAACCCTTCTATTGTTATTGAGCCGTTTCAATTAACCAATTATAGTAAGATTGTAAGACAGCCTGGAAGGTGCAGCTGATACCCCTGCAAAGTGAGCTGAGACCTTGTGTCTTTCCAAACTTATATTCCTTCTTCCACAGAACACAAAGTTAGATATTTGGAAGTATCTTCATGTAGTTGTTTAACAGTTAATGATTACAATGATTTACGTCCTATATTTTTAGATCTTCAGATGCCATACAATAGTTTCGTATTAAAAAAATTAAATAAAATTATATATATATATATATATATATATATATATATATATATATATATATATATATTTTTTTTTTTTTTTTTTTTTTTTTTTAATTCACATGAAAAAAAAATAGAATTTGAGTTAAACAGATTATCGAAAAAGAAAAAAAATGTAGGATGAGCGCTTGGTACAATGTGTACGTTTTTGATTGGATGGAGGCGGAAATAAATGCAAGCTTGCAGCCAATTGTAAGAAAGGGACGAGGTTTACGTGAATTTTGTTTGGTGCGCTTTGTTCACTCTGACTTCATAGTTTTCTGAAATCGTAGGTTTCACTCATTCACCCATTCACTAATCCCTATATAGTGTATGGCAGTTCAGTGCACTATATCAGAAAAAAATTTACAAAATAAAGTGAACGAATTTGGACACAGACGTATATACACTGTGCCTCAGACAGCTAGAACTGTCACAGAAACATCTACGTGACTTCATATTGTAATTATACACACCTTCATGCCAGTGGTTTCATCAATGGAATTATTATTAGATGGTATTATTTTTCAGATGAATACACTACATACAGGTGATTAATGAAAACTTTTTTAAATCATCCACCAAATTATAACCACAACTCTATCATCTCTTGTAGAGTAACAATAATGCAGCCTCAGTACATTAGTAAAAAATTAATCTGAGTAAATGCCTAAATAATACATTTTGATTTGGATAATGCATGAAATAAATGTTAAATCAGAATTAATAAAGATGTAAACAGCATCTTATTCAAATTTGCTCGCTCTCTGTATTGGCTCCGATATTGGCATTTTCTCCCGTGTTGGGTGTCGGTCAGACGAACTGATCCAAATATGATATTGTGCTTATACTATTCTGTGTTACTGTTAAAGGAACACTCCACTATTTTTGTCAATAGGCTCATTTTCCATATCCCTGGAGTTAAACAGCCGGGTTTTACCATTTTCTAATCCATTTAGCTTAGCTTAGCTTAGCATAGATCATTGATCATAGATCATTGAATCTGATTAGATCGCTAGCATTTTGCTCAAAAATGACCGAAGAGTTTAGATATTTTTTCTATTTAAAACTTGACTCTTCTGTAGTTACATCGTAAACCAAGACTGACTGAAAATGAAAAGTTGTTTTCTAGGTTTTCTAGGACGATATGGCTAGGAACTATACTCTCATTTCAGCAGGGCCTGAAACTAGTTCTCAGTTAGTTTGTAAAGTTGCAGCAATAGCAGAGTTGCTGGGGACTATTTTCAGGTGCCGCATAATATCATTGCGTCTGCTGCACCCATGGTTTAGCTGCAAAGTTCCTTGATTATTACGCCAGAGTGACAGTATAGTTCCTAGCCATATCAGCCTAGAAAATCGCAACTTTACTTCTTCTGTCTGCTTTGTGTACTTTGTTTTGGAGCTTGTCATATTATATAATACTTTTGTGCAATGAAAGATTATTTTTAGCGTTTCTTGTTCTGTCCTATAAGGCTATTAATATGTATAGCACAGTAATGGAGGCAGCAACATATGACAGATAAGACTTCTCTAGCTATAGATGTTGCTGCCTTTATTACTGTGCTATACATTTAAAAGAAATGTTGGTTAATTGTGTAGTTTATATACATAAATACATTTTCTTGTTTACATTCATGAATTTTACAATACAGAGAACAATTTGTACCATTTTACCAGATTTAGTCCTACATTTATTCACATTTATTTGTTAATACTAAATAATGTTAATTCACTAAATGTTTAGATTTTATAAAATTGTGCACTCATGATTTTTCTAGAATATATTTGCTGCTAAATTATCCACTAACATAGTTTATAATAGTATTTTTGTCATAGATTATTATATATTCGTTCATTTGTTATTTTTCATTAAAATTAAGTTTATATTTAGTATTGTAGATTGTGTTTAACACACAAAAGAGTGACGATCAGGTCAACACACAGAAGTATAGAAATTACACTGATTAAAAAATAAATAATAATAAAAATGGTATCAGAATCGGCCGATACTTAGAATTTTCTGGATCGGATCAGATCTGAAAAAAATGGTATTATTGCATCCCTACACTGCACTGGATTATGGGAAATAGTGCTTCAGTGAGTGTATACCAGTTATACACACGAAATTGGAGAGGATTAAAAGTAGTGAATGAATTTAGGGAATTAACTTGTTCACTCAGAATTCGGACAGCACAACAAAATGGCCGATATAGTGCACTATATAGGTGATAGGGAGCAGTTTTGGATACAGCTTCTGACTGGTGGAATTTTCTACATAGAATCATAATCTCGTTTTTCTCTATTTAAATAGCACCACACTGGTTTGACACAATGTGAGGGATTTATTTATTTTAATTTACTGATGTTGATAATTCATTTATTTATTGATTTGTTATTCGTTCTATCTTTCTCCTAGTCCTGGGTGTGAGGGCTCACGTAGGGGCCCAGGTGGAGCCGCCACAATTGCAGCCAACGAGTGGAGCACCAACGGGAGCCCGGAGGAGGGGCAGGAGGATGGAGTGGATGGGATGGATAAGGCCGGAATGGACGGCGATGCGGAGGGCGTCTGGAGCCCTGACATTGAACAGAGTTTCCAGGAGGCTCTGGCCATTTATCCCCCCTGTGGGCGCAGAAAGATCATCCTTTCAGATGAAGGCAAGATGTATGGTGAGTCTTAAAAATGCTGAATATGCCTGTCGAGAGTCGCTAGATGTATTTACTTTTTGCTCAGGTCAGACCTTGCCGGCAAAGCAATTTAAACTTAATAGTAGAAGTCATAAGAGAGATTTTTTGAAGCTGTTTTTCAAATACTCCTAAAAAAAAAAAAAAAAAAAAAAAAAAAAAAAAAAAAATCATGGCTCAGCTATTTATTGCAGCAGTGCTGATATTGGGGAAAAAAAAACAAAAAAAAAAAAACAATGGAGTGTGACATTTTTCTCTTTATCATTGAGACATGACTCAATGATGATTTTAATAATAATAGTTATTAAAATACTTGATACTTTAAAGGAGTGGTTTCACGTTTGTTTGGGTTTCACAGTGTATAAATTACTACTTATGTACAGAGATATTTCTGGCTGCTACTAAGCACACATTTTCTAAAAGGAGGTCAGTAGATGATTGTTAACAGGTCAACTAGATTTATAGAAATCAATGTTCTTTTTTTACATAATTGAATAAATATTGAACTGAAAGAAATTATAGCATTTAAGCCCTGTTAATTTTAAAAGTTTTAAATAATCTATTTAAAGTAAAACAATAATATGAAATAATATGACCTTCATGATGTTGCAAATCATTAGCATGAACACCCAGTAATTAGTAAGGACTGGGCCAGTATTACACAATTTAGCATTGATAAACTCGACTTAATGTCCTACCCCTAATCCTTTTGTCAACTAATTTTGTTACCCTTCATGATTTGATAAATGATTGCTCACACAAATAAGCTCATTTGGATTTGAGGTGGTTTGACCTTTGACCCTCTCTGTAGAAAAGGCTTACAGAGACCAGCCCACATTCTTTTGTTTTTCCCCTTGGCTTGAAGGGGACACACATTCCACAACTCTGTGGCCTTTTCGTCCGCCATAATACTCTATCCACATCTGTCACACAAGCTCTAATCCCCCTCACAACAGATGAAGAAGGTTTGTTTCAACAGCCAGGCATTTTGTCCTTTTGTAGAAGCGCAATCCTTCATCTGTGTGTGTCCTCTTACCCCTCTCGTCAAGATCATCCCCTTAGACTCTCTTTACAAACAGCCCCATCCCAGACCAGTTATGATACTCCTGCCAGGACCCTGATGTCAATCTCCAAATGCGAACAGAGTCTCCTGATATGCCCCCCATCTCTTTTCCACCACAAGTGCACTCAAGTTCATCAGCCGCAATGTATACTTTGACTAGACAGCACTAAAATAGTCTGGCTATGTGATGCAGGCAGGAGAGAACTATCCTAGTGACTTTTTGGGTTGTTTTTGCTCTCTCGTAGTTTGCTGTATACATTTAGTAAAGTTTCATTGAGGAATCTTCACCATGTCTAAAAAATGTCAACTAAAGTAAACGATGAAAGGATGAAAAGACGTAATATGCTATTCAATTTCACCATATAATCTTTAGTCTAATCCCACCAGGTATGTTTAAATGTACTCATTTTAAAAGTTAGGTTTATATGAGCCCTAAATATTGTAATCTGATTCACTCTTCCATTTACATGATCATTACATGTATTCCAAATCTAGAAAGCCACTGTGATAATTTTGTGAAAGCTACTGTGTGTATTGCTGTTTTTGTCTTGATGACGTATCTAAAAAGAAAGCTGACAAATATGTCAGAAGAGGTTTTTTTAGCAAATATTCAAATAATATACAGTCTCTTCTTCTGGACAGTTCATAAGGCGTGAGGCGTGAATAATTATTCTCATGTTAAGGTGTACAGTGTAAGCTTAACTCTAAGAAAATTAATCAGATTCAAGCGTTAACATGCTTAATTTTTCATTTTGGTCAATTTATTTAGGTCTACACCTTACAAAAATTAAACACGGTTTTATCATAGTAAAAGTGTATTTTTGGCTTATTGATTACCATTTGTATAGCCACAGTTTCACTGCAAATACTGTGGTTAAACCATGGCTAGTGTAGAAATTATTTTTGCGGTTAATTTGTGGTTACCATGATTTAAATATAGTAACCATGTTTTGTTGTTGTTATTGTTTTTTTATGTGCAGTGAATTCATTGTTCATTTTCATTAAGTTCAGTCAGTTCTATTGAGGAGTTTATTTGAAGACTTTTCAGTCCAATTGAGCAATCAATCTGAATATAAGCTGATTAATTGGTTGCATGCAGATGTATTGGCTGTCAGGGGGCAGAAGCTTTAAAGGAGCTATAGAATGGAAAACTGTCTTTACCTTGGCATAGTAGGTTCATAAGTGTTCTGTACATGGGAATGACATTCCGTGAGCCTCAAACACCATTGTTTCCTCCTTATGTAAACCTTTTGCGTGCGAAAGACCACTGAAAAAGAGGCGAATCCCAACATAACACCGACTGTGACAGTCAGGATCATTAATGTTTATGTCCCCAACATTTGCATAACATACACCAGCCCCTCTAGGTCAGCCGGACCTGCAAAGCTGAATCAACGATGCAGTGTTCCCAGATGCTGCTATTAAAACAAACTAAAAACGGAATTCAAATAAAATAATCAAAAATTATTTTGAATCTTTTCCAATTAAGATAAAGATATCGCTGACCCTAAAATACAACTTCCTACTTTATTAACTTTCTAAAGTGTCAAAAAAAGTGGAAAAGACAAGTCCAAAAATGCTTATTACAGCTGGATCTGGCAATACGAATGGATCTCACAACTCTCTCAAGTCTCGTTCACTCCGCCAGTGTCTCACAGCGATCATGTTCATCATAATATCTCACAATATCATAATATTTCTCAAAATATATATCTTAGTCTCTTAGCCACATATCAGAGAACAATGCATTCTATGGCACCTTTAAGTAATGTTTTTCAACTATTAACAGGCCTAAATTTTTATCCATACATTTAGTTGGTATCAGAATCCTAATTGTAATAACAAGGTTGCCAACTCTCGTGCATCTGGTGTGACACTCACGCTTTCAGCATCAATCTCACGCTGAAGTCCAAGCGTGAGTGTCACACCAGATGCGTGAGAGTTGGCAACCCTGTAATAAATTGCTAAACCATCTTGTGTTAGCTCTGTTACAACCCTTATGAAAGGAAAATATATTTACCAATATATTTCTTAAAATATATTGTGATATATTGTAATATATTATTTTCCCTTTTTATTTTCTAATATTTGAATACATTTAGTAATATATTGATGTTAAATATATTATATAATATATTGCGAAATATACAAATGATTCCTGCTTTCAATATATTGCAATATATTGGAAAAAAATAAATATATATAAGAATATATGCCTAATATATTACTGTCACAGTTTACGCTGCCAGAAGAAACACGGAGCCGAGGATAAACGAAATAAGGCTTTTAATATATACAACTCATGGAGCACAGCGATAGACACACGTAAGTGAGTGAGTTAGTAGCAAGTGATGGGACCCGACCAAACAGAACTGAAAGGACAAGGCTTATGTACAAAAGGATAATTGGGGAAACACAGGTGGATGGCATGACTAAATTAACAGGGACATGGAACACATGAGGAATAGAATAGACACACCTGGGAACTAATCAAACCAAACACGGAAAGACACGAACTGGGTCACGGGCAAAAACACACTAAATGAGTCCAGGTGTGACAATTACATAATATTTTCCAATATACTGCAATATATTTTAGTTTCATAAGGGAAACCATAGCGAGCTTGTGGTGAAGCAAGGTAACCATCATGGAACTTTATTTGTGACTGATCTAAAACAATATACATAAGCAACAACTTGCATAATGGTCACTCATGAACTAGTATCTAGAATAGAGTTCCTCACATCAACCACATGGAGATTTCGGTTTGGCATTAGCATGATGCTAAGTTAACATTGTTGTTCTTTAATGATCACAAATAATACATGGAGCACACAAATATTTAATTAAATCATCAATGTTTAATTAAATTTCTGAGATTGCCTTTTTGTGTGTTCCAGGCATGGGAAAAAAAAAAAAAAACAGTTTTTAAAAATTCTATTAAAGCAGCTCTAAATAGAGGCCAATAATAAACAGTCTATTTTCCAGTTAACTTTAACAGTTTAGGACTACATACGAAATAGATGGGCAAAATAAGCAAAAATAAAGGTTGTCTTTTATGCCAGGAACACACTTATGATGCCTTAAAATGCTATGTATTGTAGGCAGCTCGCAATACTTTCCTCTAGGAATATTTTTTTCTCAGGTATGCTGTGGAAACTCAAAGTTCAAGTTTTATTTTGTCCTAATCATCTGTTCCTGCTGTCTTCTAACAGAAAGCAGTTTTTCTAATAAAGTTCACTCTCATTGCACTGTGGAAAGACTGGTTAAACAATTTGATGTTCCCATCCAGTGTCTGGTTGCTATAATGAGCTTGATTTGTCATCATCCCGCAGCTCTGATGTCTTGCCAGTTTCTTGTTTAAAGTCTCAACCTGCAATCGTTTTAGTTTATCGCCAGTGTGTCAAAGCTGTTTGAGAATTTATATATCAACGCTAGCGTTTAGCAAATTATCTCAAGGTCTTTTCTGAATTAGGCTAATTTGTGGCTCTGTTCATCATTACGCATGCTTTTATGTTAGTAGTAGCTGTTTGTTGAGCTTGTTGATAGTTACGGTTGTCTGTTTTCAAGTGAAGTTTTGAATTAGGACCATCTCAGTTGCACAAGCTTCTCAGATGTGATGGATCCTCTGAGGAGATATCACAGAGAACTGCTGTTCCTCCATTTGTGAGATTAATCACAAATCACAGCCCTTTTGCAAAAGATAGGTGGAAATGTTCTATAGGAAATGTCTGTTGCATAGTGGTATACACTGTGGCATAGTGGTTAGTTAACATTGTGCTATGGTGCTCATGTGGATGATGCAGGTTCAAGCCTGACTTTTGATATTTCCTGATCCATCTATAGGCTTCATTACACATTTTATAGGTGTTCAACATTGTTAGTCTGTGTCAAAAGTGTTAACCTCTGCTGTAAATGGGTGCTGTCAGAATTAAAGTCCAAACAGCTGATAAAAACTTCACAATAATCCACAAGTAATCCACACAGACTTGATGGATTTGTTACTTACAAACACACAACTTTTTATTTCACAAGACATTAACTGATGGACTGGAGTGGGGTGGATTACTTGTGGATTATTGTGATGTTTTATCAGCTGTTTGGACTCTCATTCTGACGGCACCCATTCACTGCAGAGGATCCACTGGTGAACAAGTTATATAATGCTGAATTTCTCCAAATCTGTTTTAATGAAGAAACAAACTCATGTACATCTTGAATGGTCTGAGGGTGAGTACATTTTCAGCATTTTGGTGTGAACTGTTGCTTTAAATGAGGAAAAGTGCTGAGGAAAGCAACAAACATTAAGGCCCAATCCCAATTCTATTTTATACCCCTTCCCCTACCCCTTGTCCCTTGAAACTGATTGTCAAGGGGTAGGGGAGAACATATTCCCCTAAGGATCGGGACACCACTACTATGCCGCCACATGTCATCATTCGTCGTTTACACTTACTGGTGTGCATTAGAGCCTTTAATTATCCTTCTGTATTAAAGCGCTGCTTACTGACACACACACACACACATCGGAAATTGCGCAGCTCACACATCCAGGAGAAAATAAACTTGCCAACGCTGCCCCACGACTTTTATTAAATATAGTTTAAATACTCAATCGCTGTTTTTAAGTAAACTCACTCTAAAAAGATAAAAGCACAGACGCAAATTTCTCTTTCTCTCTCTCTCTCTCTCTCTCTCTCTCTCTCTATCTCGAATAGGCAATATTTGAGAGAATGTTTTAGCAATTGTCTAATTATTGGGGGGATTAGTCTACGGCAGTTATTGCCCTGATCATATGCTGTGGCACTATCATGCAGTCTGTATTGATATGACGTTAGCAAATATTAGCGATTTTTTGCAAACATTTCTTTGAGTAACATGGCCGTTAATATGAACTCACAATTTAATGTAAAATAAAACAAATGATTACTTTTTGTTAAAATCTTTATTTATGCCAAAAAAGCTTACATTTATGTGACTTTTTGTTCGCTGTAGCAGCCATGTTCCCAAGATAATTCATACCCCTTCGTTAGAAGTTTGGTACTGAAAAATCTTTGTTTGAAGGGCTATCTGGCCCTTCCCCTTACCCCTACCCCTCCAACCAAAAGAGCATCGAGACACCCCTACCCCTTCATGTGAAAGCGTGAAACGGGGAAAGGGGAAGGGCTAAGGGGTAGAATTGGGATTGGGCCTTAGACTACAGGGATCTGGAGGGACTTAAGGGTCAAAGGTGAAGGTTTGCTCTTCAGGGGTTGTCAAAGGTCAGGGCGTATCCTTCCATGTTTCAAAGGGTTAGAAGAGTTTAATTGTAGTGAGAAAGATGTACATGTACATCTTTAGATGTTCTTCACTTCAGATAAATACAAGTCTGAAGTGGTATTATGAGATGGTATCATTTGAAAAAGTTTTTGACCTTTTGATCTCTCTTAGTGGAGATGAACCAACTGTCCAGTTGCCTCATGCTCCAGGTCGAATGTTTTGACAATTCTGGTGTGTGTTCATATCTGTTTCAGAACGAGTCAAAACATGTTCGGCATGATTGCCAGTGGCTCAGACAGGATCTTCCGGAAATGTTTGAACTCACAAATATTTACACATACTGTTTGCAATTATTTCCTTTGCCCATCTACGTCATACTTCATAGTTGTTATAGACGGTTTCATCGGGCGCACGCGCCTGGACCTAAGTTAACTTCCGGTCTGTGTTGTGTATATCGGTCTGGCTGCGGTGCCATCTACAAACGCAGTTAAAGCCAAGGTGATGAGTAGACTGAAGTTGAGCTCAGGTGGCTGTGCTACGGGATGTGTTTCCCATACATTTATTTATTTTTGGAGACTCGCAACAATTTTAAAACTGATCGATTTTCAAAAAGGCTTCGTTAAATAAACATGAGTAACGTAACCTTACGTAACGTACTGCACGTTTAATAATAATAATTCCTTACATTTATGTTTAAATATCAAAACGAGGCACAGGTGTTTTTATATCGCTGTATTTCTGAAAGAAGATTTGCATGTTATATGCGTGATAAAGCAATGTGTGAGCGTACCAGCTCTGCTTCGTTTACAGCTGTTACTGGGGAAACCTCTATTTCTCACGCTTTATGTCTATGCTTTAAAACATCTCCTGTTGGCAAATAATGAATTAGCATTTTCATTAAGTCCGCCTGATCCACACAGAAAACACATTTTGTTTGTTATCAAAAAATATCTACTCTAGAGGGACTTGGCTGTTGTTATTGATTCTATTTGGAGTCTACCGGAAGTTAAGTTAGGTCCACAAAAGCGTTCACACGCATTAACGTTTGTTTGTGTTGATGCCGTTGAAACAGTCTATATAAATATGTATACATATTGCTAGTGACTTATAGTAAGCTTATAATTGCATGCATCTCAAGTAAGCACCTAAAGTACCAGTTTCTTTAGAAGGTAATTCAAGTTTCTGTTCTATCCTCTTCCCCAGCATATAGTTCTAGAAAGAGTGTAACTATGTGACATTTATTGTTCCGAAGGTATGCCGTAACAGAATTGCATATGATAGTTGTCACTTTGCTGCTATTTTGTATTTAAAAGTGCACTAAGGAACTATTGTCCACTTTCAAAAATAAGTATTTTATTTTTTTTATCTTTACCTTTAAAGATATTTGTAACACTTTAATTTGAGGTAAAATCACTTTACAATAAATTAAAAGGCCACAAAGAAGAAAGTGCATTCTTCTTATATTATTTGCAAGTCTTTTTAAATGCTGAGTATTTTTTTACGTTGTAGTAGAAATTGTATTTCTGTCATCTGCACTGAGGAATATAAATGTTCTAAATGTATTAGTAGTATGTACTTTCACATGAGATAATGTACGCAGTCATGGTGTAGAAAAATGTGTTTTATAATGCAATGTTAAGATTATGGGCCCTATTTTAACGATCTGAAACGCAAGTGTCAAAGCGCGAAGCGCAAGTAACTTTGTGGGTGGGTCTCGGCGCTGTTGCTATTTTCCCGGCGGGATAAATGGCTCTTGCGCCCGGCGCAAATCTAAAATGGGTTGGTCTGAAGTAGCTTCATTATTCATAGGTGTGGTTTGGGCGTAACGTGAAATAAACCAATCAGAGCGTCATCCAACATTCCCTTTAAAAGCAGGTGCGTAAGTTCCATTATGGATTGCTATTATTATGGCGTATTTACCAGGCGCACGCCAGGAGCGGTTCACAGCCGAGGAGACTGATGTTCTTGTAAGAGCAGTGAAAGACAGAGAAGTTGTGTTGTATGGGGATGGGAGAAACCCACCCAAAATTGCGTCGGTTAAACAGGCATGGGAGGAAATAGCCACAATTGTTTCATCGATTATTTTCCTGGTTCTTGACGGACAAACATATTTGTCAGATGTCCTTACATAGCCTATATGTCTTGCCACTATTGGGCAAACAGGTCTGATCCTTAATTACTACAATTAGCCTGAATAATTTGTAAGCTAGATTTATGCCTATTTTTTCACATCTTCGTGGCACACCACAATGATTTCCGTCATCTAATGTGTTAATATTTTTTTTTAGTGTAACAGTTTATGATTTGCAAAAATAACTGTTGCATCTGTGTAGATTACATGAGCAAAGTGTATGCGCGTTGTGCACGCTATACATTATGGTCAAGCATGCACCCTTAAAATAGCATAATGAACAACGCGCAACGCGCCACTGACTTTAGACTAGGTTTTTTCTGGTCAGTGGCGCAATTGTTTAATGGAACAGCAAAATAGCACCAGGGATTGTTTGCGCCGGAACACGCCTCCTTTTTTGCGCTGAACCGCCCAGGGAGCGCAAGTTCATTCACTAGTTTAGCAACGTGCTTCTGTGGAGGGAAAAACGCGCTTTGCGCGGGTGCAAAATAGGAATGACACATGCGTCGGTGTACAAAGTCAATTGCGCTGGGTGCAAGATAGGGCCCTATATGTGCAGCTTAACACCACTTATGTGATATCTGGCACATTCAGTCATGGAATCAGTTATTTAAATGGGTCATATGATGCGATTTCAAAATGTCCTTTCTCTTTGGAGTGCTCTTGGTGAATAAAAAAGATCTGTGAAATTGCAAAGACTAAAGTCTCAAATCCAAAGAGATATTCTTTATAAAAGTTAACACTCGTTCACGCCCCCCTGAAACGGCTCGTTCTAACATGCCCCCACATGTCTACGTCACTATGTGGTAAGATTTGCATAACGCCGCCCAGATGTTCACGCAAAGAAAGAAGGCGTACCTGAGGAAATACATCAACTTTGCACTGTGGATTGCCGGATCAGCTTTCACCATGGGCAAAGCGGCGTCCAGCCTGTTGTCGTAACATGTGGTTGCTGCAAGACCAAGGTACGCTCCTTCGTAGGATCCACCTGCCACACGGTTCTCAAGCCTGCTCACTGCTCACTCTAGACCACGGCTCACTCTAAGCCTCCGTCCTTCGCTCACTCAAGGCCGCGGTACTACTTTGTTTTTGCCTTCCATAAGAAAACACGACTAGAAATCCTGTTTATATCACGTTTATAATGAGTTTTATGTTTTTGTCTCGTCGCTCCGGCCGGACGAGGCTTCACAATATGTTAAGAGGCGTAACATTTCCGTCTCAGTCTTGAAGCTTTCGGCCAATCACAACACACTGGATAGCTGGCCAATCACAGCACACCTCGCTTTTCAGATAGATGAGCCTTGTGAAAATCTATGCGTTTCAGAAGGCGGGGCATAGATGAAAAACAATAATGTACAGTATGTGGAAAATAATGTTTTTTTTTTTTACCTTAAACCGCATAAACACATTTCATAACACCAAATACACAAAATAATGTACTTTTTAGCAGCATCATATGACCCCTTTAATGGTGAAAAATATGTCTGTCTAGGGTTGTTTTGTAATGGCAATGATAACTGATAATGTATCAGTTTTAAAATCATTTCCAGATGCTTCTTCTGTGCCAACAGGTGTCAGTATAAATCCAAGGAATACCATTTTATTGGCCATTGAAATAATAAGAAAGATTTATTGGTGTATAATTAGGTAACATTAATAAACAAACTGGACAAAGTTCGGGAGTTAATGGGTATAGGAGTTTGGGAAAACCTGAATTCAAAAACACCAGTACAAAAATGTGGAGTTTTCATTCAGGTTACGCTTGTCTGTAGAGAAGGTCTCCAGTCTAGTGTCTCCAGTGAAAACATCCAGAAAAAAAACAACATTTGGAATTACTCTCATTTCCTTGCGATTAGCTGGAACATAATACAGCACATCTTGCTGTATTGTCTGAGAATCATGACTTGAGTGGACTGGCACCAGTTCTGTGAGAATCTAATTTGAATGGCATGGCACCTGTTTTTGATTGGCCATTGGTTTGGGTTTTCCTTTGATTAGCCGTTTTCAATCTCTAACTGCGGGCCAAAGTTAACAGGTGGGTGGTGGGTGAGTTGTTAAAAAGCAGGTGGTTTTGCTCAGCAAACTTACACATCTGGTGGAATGGAGGGTTAACCAGGGTGAATTTTGGGAGGAATCTGTCATGTTGAAAAATTATCCATGAAAGAGAGGGAAACTAATAGAGGCAAGGGGCTAATCATCATCCTCACTGACTTCTTTCTACAGTCTTATTGCCAAGTGACCCACAGGGCAAGTCCACAATGTCCTGCAGTCCTGAAATTATTTTAGCACTTCCAAATGGTTATGTCAACAGTACTGACATAATTGAAAAGGAGAGCTCAAGCATGGACTCACCTTCACATATTTGTCAATATAGCCCAAAAACATATGCAAACACTATTCATTTGCCATGGCTCCCAGCTGGAGCGCAAGTTCCCCATTCTGATTTCAGGAAAGGAGGATAGGCCAAAGCCATTAAGAAAGGTTTTTTCTTTCCTTTTTTTTTCTTTTTTTGGAGGGATAAATGTGTACTAAGCAGTTTTCAGTTCACTCCTGTTTTTCCTGGACGTACTTTAGAGGAATCTGGGAGCAAATCAGCACTTTCCTCTGGCACAGCCTCAGTCATATTTGCAGAGGTATTTATGCAGACATTGATACGGAGTGGATGTTTAACTGGCCCTTTTTTTACTCAGCACTTGGTAAGTGGAATGATCAGCCTTTAATTTTCCTAAAAGTCAGGTAGACAATTTTAGCTCTTAATGAAACAAAAAGACTTGCTCTTTTGTACTCTGAGGTAATTGTTTTAAAGAGCCCTTGTTGGATGGCTGGGTTTGCTTCACTGCAGGCTTTGTCTGGTAGACTTCAGTTGGAAGCAATTTTATTTGTATTTTTTACATGCAGGATGTTAAGGGGAAAAGGCACAGAGGCCATGGCGACACTAATACGTTTTCGTTGAACGTATTCCATCCACACTGAGATGCCGTTTTTAGTCACAGAAAACTAAGCTTTTTGAAAACACTCTCCAAAGTGGATCAATTTGAGAACACTGTTTTCGTGTTGTAGTGTGGACTGTGAAAACGGAGGCTTTTAAAAACAATGACGCAAGTTTAGTCATGTTACACATATTATACCAAAAGATATCCGCGTTTATACTGGTATTGTGCACATTACAGTATGTTCTATGCACTTTCACACTTTTGCTATAGATGAGTTACTTGGTACATTCACATCATAATCCTGCAAAGATGAATGGAAATATACTCATGATAGCTTTTTGTGGCAAAACATTAGGGTAGTTGTGTTTTAGATCAGACATACAATCGTGAGTGTGTGCGACCTGGTTCCGTCAGTGAATGATGAGTTATTTTCATAAATTAAAATAATCCTTTCAGAAAAACGTTCTGTGTGTATCACAAACAGTGTGCTTTTTGTTAGGCTTTACGCATGCGCAGAAAGCAAATTTTATGTTTTCTGATGTTTCAGTGTGGATTAGACACTTTTGAAAAATGCTGGTGTGGACAGAGAGTCCAGTATCCAGATTAATGTAGATGTAGCCAGAGACACAATGCAGGTCCAGTCCTGCTCTTGGAGAGGCACTGTGCTGCAGAGTTCAGCTCAAGTCCTAATTAAACACACCTGAACCACCTAATCAAGGTCTTCAGGATTTATAGAAACTTCAAGGCAGTTGTGTATATCTGCAGGACTCTGGCCTTTCAATAGCAGGATTGGACAACCCTGCCTTTAGAACTGAGCTAGTCATCATAAAGTTGCAAGTTTGAGTCCCACAAGGGACAGCCAAGAGGTATTACCATTATGTCCTTAAGCAAAGCATATCGTGACACCTGCAGGAAGGAGCCTCTAGTTACTACAGTGGGATTGTCCTTGTAAAAATGTCCTTGTACTGTAAATCACTTTGGGTAAAAGGGCTACTTGCAAAGAACCCATGAAGTATCCTTCATAGATGACTCTACATGCGTGTGTCTGAAGCCAGAAACATCTGTGTTTCCCTTTCTCTTTCCACTTATCCTTCAATAAGTCCTCCTTTCATTTCTGTCTTTCTCTAGCCCATTTCATACTGCGATTCCAGAAAATACATGGGTAATGTGTCCTGGCAATTGTTCCCGTGTTGCTAGCTTTTGCTCCTTTCACACTGCCAGTGATTAGCTGGAATATGTGCATGCGTTCACACACAACCCGTAAACTTCCCGTAACGACACGTGACATCAGGATTTGACGTGTAATGTACGAGTCGAAAATACTAGGCACGTTAACTTTAACTTAAGCTAGCATATGATCTCAGCATCAGCGCGGAAAGTGAGGAGCTAACTGATCTCTGCTTCATTACAGTTTGCACATATATTTTCGTCATGAATGTTGATCTGCCTTTAAAACACCCAGTAAAAAAGGTGCGTGATAACGTGCGTCATCACTACAACACACCCTTTACGTCATTAGTTCTGGCTTTTGTTCACACAGCGCTCGTTCCGGGACTGAACCCGGCAATGTTACAAGGTCCCCGACCCGGGATCAATCTCGGAATCAATCCCGGGACGGGTTTGCATTCACACAGAAGGCGACCCGGCAATGTTCCGGCAATTTTCCAGGTCCAACCTGCTGTGTGAATGGGGATTCTGTCTGCTGACTTCTTCTATACTCCCTGATACAGTGTTCCAGTCTTATCTTCCTTCCCTCCTCTCCAAGCCTCCCAGGAAGTGCAGTCATTCTTTTAGGGTCGTAAATACTCTATTTGTGGGCATGTAGCTTTAAGGGGGACTATGGGTTAGGTGCCCTCTGAAAGCTTTTGGCTGGGGTTCAGGAGTTCAGGGCTGCTTAAAATCTGAAAATGAGCCAGAATTTCAATTTTTTTTTAGAGTCTCCTCTGTATGTCTTGAGCTGAAGATGTTTGCCCTTTCTTTTACACTTGTTCTGTCTATCACTGTCTGGATGTTTCTCTCTCATTAAGGCTGTCTGAATGGCTAATCCACTTTGACATTCGCATATGTTGTCATTTCATCAGTAATAGATAATTAAATTAAATTGGAGAGGCTCTAATCTGTTCCGGTTGGTGTGATAAATCATTGGATAACTCTAGTAACATCTTAGTATTAAGCACTCACCGCATTTCAACTCTCAAAACGGGTTGACACCAAGTGGGGTTACTCTTTTGTACTCTACTGTACCTCAGAGAACTATTTTAGTCTCATTAAGAGATAAAATGATCTACCTGCCTTTTTGGTGGCCTGGAATGAGAGTTTAGATGGTGAAATATAAATTTCCAAAAGCATATTTAAATACAGGATAAATATAAATGCCCAAATAACAACTGGACAATCTACCGGATATGTGTGTGTGGGTAGTTGTATATATGGTAATCTTAACAATCTATATATTTGTTTTAGTAACTGATTTGGCCGATCTATCACCATTGGCTCAGTCAAAAATTGGTTTATTAATTGTCTAATATATTAGTCTATAACCACAAAGAATCTACCGTGATAGGAAGTGGATCCTTTTCCTGAATTCTGGCATCTTCAGCACCACATAGGAAACATGGTGCTTTATTTATATTTGGGTTGTCTTATCAGAGATCTCTTCATTTGTTTGCATATTCACAATGTCCAAACAAGTTGTTTGCTGGCGACATGTTGTATATGAGTCCCTGGTGTTATATGGCTTGCGGTCAGGGAGCAGGGTTTCATGTATTGGGCTTAGGTGGTCTGACTGTCATTGAGTGGGATGCCAGTGGGAGGGTGGGGGTGTCAAGAAAGATACACTTTTGAAACTTTGCACAGCTGTTCACAAGGTCAACCCTTTATAAACTGTGATGCAATCCTGTTTATCTCTTGACCTCAATGTATCTCCTTCCTTGATTCCCGTCTCTTTATCATCATTCTAATGGCTGTTTACAAACTGATTTTTTTTATTGTACTTTTAATAAATTTCCCTTTGTATGAAAACATTTGTCCACTTAGAACAGCTTGAGTGGTCAACACCCTGACACATGGTGGCCCTATTTTTTATTTTCTGTTTTGCCAAGTCACCCCCCATATCGCCTGACTCTTCTGTCACAAGCCTTGTCTTTCAATGGTCTATTAATAAACTAATGGTCTCATAGGAGGCTTTACACCCTACTGTGATATTGCTGGTGGAGGCACTACAGCATTTCGTGTGCTTTTCTGTGCATATGGGTCTTCGTTCCCAATAGCTTTGTATAAAAGTTTGAATTTACATGTGATGAGAAAAATATTCATAATTTTTCTTTTGGAAGTCACTTTTATCGAACCCAAGGCCTTGCGGTGTGAGTGCAATGCTCTAACAGTTGAGCTACTGCAGCAGAAAAAACAATGTGTTTATATAATGAATTGAAATTTGTTATATGCTTACACAATTTTTTTATAATATTTAATATCTATATTTAGTTTCGCCATTATTATTATTATTATTATTATTATTATTATTACTGACACTCCACTCAGTCCTTTATTAATCAGCTGCTTGTGTTAGTCAGCAATGCGTATATTTGCATATTTACTAATCTTGTGTTTCTTATCCTTTCCAGGTCGTAATGAGCTGATAGCAAGATACATTAAATTGCGGACTGGAAAAACCCGCACTCGAAAACAGGTAATGTGACAGCTTCTGTTAGCACTTGTTTGAATGAGTACAACAGAAGTCATATCAAAGTCAAAGATTATCACTATATTCTGATCTGAATCGATTATGATGCCTGTAATTGATTCAGTCATTAATCTTATATATCTATCTTTTTTTTTTTTTTTTTTTTTTTTGGGCTTGTTCAAGTTAATTTTTTTTAAGTCTTTTTGTTTCACTTGTTGAAATTTATACTGACACCTATTGGTGTGGATCTTGCAATGTGGAAAAGTACGGAGTCACCTGTAGGAGAAAAAAAATCAATCCGTCCCCTCAGTTTAAAAACCGTACTCACAAATTCATAAACTGTAGACCCTCGGTTTAACAAACCGTGCCCACAAATTTCCAAACCGTGCGCTCAGATTTTGTAAACCGTACCCTCGGTTTTTGAATCCGTACCCACAAATTCATAATCTGTGCGCACACTTTCGCAATCCGTTCTCTCGGATTTGTAAACCATATTCACGGATTCATGCAGAAAACTTCTACATACAGTTTTATTGAATATTATTATGTGGAATAGGTTTACAGCAAAGTGTCTTAAGTGATTCTCTATCAAGTGTAGTACGAGGTGGAATACAACGATTTAATAAGAAAGATGTCATCAAAATCTTGTTCAATTGGTGATAATCTTATAATAGCACTTGATTATTATTGTACAATAAACATGCCATTGTGACTTACTCTGGAGTAATTTTTTCCTCTTTTGTAAGTTGTTTTGGATAAAAGATTCTTATGCCTAACCTGTATAATAATATGTAATAATAATAAAAATAAAAATAAAGTTATTTTTATAATTTTAATTTGTTGGCTAAATAAATGAGTACAAGACAGTAAAATTTTTTGTCATAAAATAATTCATGAATTGCTTTATTTTTAAATAACCTTTGACAGCTTTGGAAATGCTTGTGTACAATTCTTTCTTAACATGAAGACTTATTTTTGTGATTTTATTATACTAAGCTCCACCCACCCCACCTGCCGGAGTTAGATGCATCTTTCACTGTTAGGGCCCTATTTTAACGATAAGAAACGCAAGTGACAAAGCGCAAAGCGCAAGTAACTTTGTGGGCGGGTCTTGGCGCTGTTGCTATTTTCCCGGCGCAACGCACCACTGACTTTAGACTAGGTTTTTTCTGGTCAGTGGCGCAATTGTTTGATGGAACAGCAAAATAGGACCAGGGATTGTTTGCGCCGGAACACGCCTCCTTTTTTGCACTGAACCGCCCAGGGAGCGCAAGTTCATTCACTAGTTTAGTTACATGCTTCTGTGGAGGGAAAAGCATGCTTTGCGTGGGTGCAAAATAGGAATGATACATGCGTCGGTGTACAAAGTCAATTGCGCTGGGTGCAAGATAGGGCCCTTAATGTTATTATTAAATAATTAGGCCAAAAATAACATTGCATTCAGTTAAGAGAAAAGCAACGAAAACATAACCGGCATATTAGTTGTTTTGTATTGCTTTTTACCCTTATTTTCTTCTTCTTTTTAGCGTTTATTTTTTTGGCCATAAAACACAGGCGGCTGTGTATTATCCTATTAGTTATTAATGTAAAATAACCGCTAAAAAGAAGACTATTTTGTGAATCATGGTCTCATTGGATACTATGAAAAATAATGTTTAATAAACCGAAATGAATCTGCCGGTGGGGGCGGAGCCACAAATGCGTGTCAGTTTACAAATCCGAGAGAACGGATTGCGAAAGTGTGCGCACGGATTATGAATTTGTGGGTACGTATTCAAAAACCGAGGGTTCGGTTTACAAAATCTGAGTGCACAGTTTATGAATTCGTGAGTACGGTTTGTAAACTGAAGGGACGGATTGCAAAACCGTCGCCACGGATTGATTTTTTTTCTCCTACAAGTGATGTGCGGGGCTCCGTACAAAAGCATTTTAGATTTATTTATGCTATTATGAGATTATCCCACACTGTTCAATTCTTTTCGTGTAAAAAAAAAAAACAAATAAAAAAAACAAACCTACTTAAAGGGGTAATCCACCCCAAAATGAAAATTTTGTCATTAATCACTTATCCCTCTGTCATTCTTAACACATAAAAGCTTTATTGTCTTTGGAACACAATTTAAGATATTTTGGACGCCACAAGGATACATTTTCTTTGTGTATTTATGCATTGATTTGAAAGAAAACAGCGCATCCTTGTGGCGCGGCTGACACAGAAGAGCGTAAGCAGTCTGCGTTAGCTCATATTCTCTAAAATGTTGCTACAGTGATGATGAGAGAGACAGTGGAGACTAATTGTTGAATAAAATCAACAAATTATTTTTGTTTTCTTCTCGTACAAAAATGATGGTCGTCACTTCATAACATTGATGAATCACTGATGGCAGATGGACTATTCTGACGATGTCTTTCATACTTTTCTGGACCTTGACAGTGTATTTTACTATGCAGTCTATGGGACAGTCACAAGCCTCCTGGTTTTCATCCAAACTATCTTAAATTGTGTTCTTAAGACGAACAAAGCTTTTACAGGTTTGGAATGACATGGGGGTAAATGATTAATGACAAAATTTTCATTTTGTGGTGGAGTACCCCTTTAATGCACCTTCAATATTACACTATAAATATAAAATGATCACCACAAGTGTCAGATCTGTGTTATTAACAGATAATTTGCCTATGTATGTAGTAGACGTCTAATATATCTGTTCTCTGCAAATTATGAAGCAGTGCAAATGTGCTGTTTTCCTGTGATCACTGAAACAGAAATGCTGTTAAAGTCAGGTTTATTGGTCACTTGGTCATTTTGACAGATTTGTTGTTATGATATATATACACATGTGTTGGATGATATCAAATGTGTGTGGCCCTGTTTTGCCTCAGGTGTCTAGTCACATACAGGTGTTAGCCAGGAAGAAAATGCGGGAATATCAAGCAGGCATCAAGGTATGGCTGTGCTGCCACCTAGTGGCTTCTTTTCAATGTCTCTCTTCTCTTTTCTTTTCTCCCTTCCTTCCTTCCTCCCTCCTCTGACTTCCTTCCTGCAGGTGTCTAGCCATCTGCAGGTTCTTGCGCGGAGAAAGTCTCGCGAGATTCAGTCTAAGCTGAAGGTATGCGGCTCACTGCAGTCTGCTCTGCTCTGCCCCGAGCTTTTCCTAATCTCACCAACGCTTCCTATCTGTGGCACACTCTAAATGTCATCATGACTTGTGATGTTTTTAGCTTACATGTTCCACAATGTGTGTGTTGTACAGGCATTCATTGAAACACATTGTGAGGGAACTGAGCAGCATGCTTGTAAAGTAATGTTGCCCTCTGCCGATTGAATATCGCATTGCTTTCTGTTGTGTCTACACGAAAAGGAATGTGTGTGTCTGACTAAACTATTTATTTGTTTAGTTATTGATTGATTTATTTATCCAACTCTAACTTATCTTGAACTCCATAACTCAAACCTGTACTCATCTTTACATCTTTCTGTGTTCACTTTAGTGAAACGCTGTGCTATTTAAATTTGGTGTAGAAGTACAAAAATATTGTTTTGATTTTATCACTTCTTCATGCATTAATCAATTCTCAATTGTGAGTATTTTTCATTTATTTTTTTCACCTAAAAAACAGAAAACTTCCTGGTTGTTGTGTTGTTTTTTCTTTAATTATTTTCCCCTCACTAACTATTTATTTATTGTTTGCATGTTTATTCCTTTATTCATTAATTTAAGGAGATGATAACTGTATCATTCAAATTTGTGTTCAGATTCTAACAATAGTAATAATAAATATAATTTTCAGTCATTTCCCCCGACTAACCATTAATTAATTAATTTATTTATTCTGTGATGTCCAGAATGTTTATATGTAAGTACATTTTTACAATCAGTAATTTCTTTCCTTCTTTATTTCTTCCTTTTTTTATTTATTTTCTAGCCGCTCTATAATGTCTGAACAACAGACAGATAGATAGATAGATTTGTGAGCGGAGTCTGGTGAGGAAGTAAACACATGACTTCCTTAATGTGTAATGGAGAACTATTGGTCTTATAAGGAGGTCACTGGTTTACTTTTTTTTTACTTTTACTAAGAGAAAACCCTGAGCTCTCGGTCCAGCTGTGCTGCTCAGAGTCATTTGATCAGTGTGTCATCTGATCTATTTGTCTCATCAGCACTTTTAACAGTTTCTCTTCCCTTCAATTTTAGGCCATGAACTTGGTAAGTGAAGTGTTTTGTAGTCTGCTTTATCGCACCCGCAGACGCTCAGCGTTCACTGGTTTGTGCTTCAGTTTGCGCGGTTCAGAGCTTTGGCTGCCAGTGTCACCCGTCTCATAGTTTGGATGAATTCAGCAACCACTACTGCTATTCTCTGTTTCAGTTTTGCCTTATATATTTGTTTGTTATAGCTGCAAACTTGGAACACTGCAAATTCGGAACAAAGTATTTTGAAAGTGTTTTATTCGTTGTCATTAAATCAATATAATAATTGTAAGATGGTATTATATCAGTGTTCTTTTGTTAGTCTGTTCTATAATAACTGTCACTTTGTATACTAAATTTTAAACATGGAATGTGCATGCTGTTCAGGTTTTCTGTGTAATACTGTGTTTTGTTTGAGTGGCTGCAAGCACAATAGCATGCATCACGTATCATTTGTGCCCTTTGTAGCATGATTTTGCATGTTTATCTAAACCATTTAGTTTAGCATGCATATACTGCTCTAAAATTGCACTATTAGTCACAAATTTGGGATCAGTAAGATTTTGTTTTTGTTTTCGAAAGAAGACTGCATTTATTTGATCAAATATAAAGTAAAAACAGTAATATTTAAAAAATGTTGTTACAAATAATATTTTATATTTCAATATACTTTTTGTAATCTATTGCTGTGATGCAAAGCTGAATTCCTCCAGTCTTCAGTGTCACATGAATGTGTATTTATTGTTATATTTTTATTATTTAATTATTTAGTGTTATTGTTGAATTGTTACTTTTTTTTTTTTTGTGGAAACTGTTATACATTTTTTATTAATCTTTTTTATATCAATGTCAAAATCTTTACTGTTATCAATATTAATAGAATAAATAAATAAATAAATAAATAAATAAACTTTACTGATCCTTAAACTTTTGGATTGTAGTCTGTATATCAAGTCTGCTTTTCATAACAATTGCAAATTACCATATATAAAAGTATGCTATTAATAATATTTATTATGTGTTGTTATTATTATTATTATTATTATTATTATTATTATTATTATTAATGAAAATATTTGGAACCATAACTGATATTATTTAAACTAATTATTATTTTAAAAAATTCCATTAGAGAAATTCATCTGAGATATTAGGAAAGGTCTGAAGTTTCTTTCAATCCGAGTTTGTGCATCTAATGAGCTCTTCTGGTGTCTTTCTCAGGATCAGGCTTCCAAAGACAAAGCCCTGCAGAACATGGCCGCTCTCTCCTCCGCTCAGATCGTTTCTGCCAGTGTGATGAAGAGTCAGCTGCCTCCTCTTCCTCAGCACCCCTACCCCCCTCCAGCCCGGGTAAGTTCGGAGCTTAAGTCCCCTTCTTTTGACCAGTTCTCTAACATCACCTTCAAACTCACATTGTCCTATTTTGTTGTCTAGTTTTGGCCCGGCCCCATCCCAGGACAGCCTGGACCTTCTCAGGAGTGAGTATTTCTGACATCTGAACCAATCACAGTGCCCTTGTGAGATCCTGCTGATCTGTCTCTGTGTTTTTCTAGCATCAAACCCTTTGCACCGAGTCCGTACTCCACCCTTCAGCCTCCACTGCCTACACCCATATCAAGTGAGAGCAGTTCTAGGGTTATTTCAATAGTGAACTCAGACCCGGCCTAAAACAAGCATGTTTCCCTGACAGGCTATGAGCAGTTACCCACCCCGCACCCCCCGAGCGCCTCTGCCATGCCTGTGTGGCAGGACCGGACCATTGCCTCCTCTAAACTCCGCATGCTGGAGTACTCAGCCTTCATGGAGCTCCAGAGAGACCCTGACACTGTGAGTCACACTTCTGCTGAGAAGATTAGATGTGTTAGCATTATGCTAATGCTAAAGTGTTAAGGTGCAATGTGGTTTCTACGTTGTTCTGGAAGGTTTTTGGCATGTTATTTTTAGTAGTTAAGGTGTTCTGGGCAGTTTCTAGAGCATTGCTAAGTGTTTGCCAGGATGGTTTCTTTAAAGAATGATAGCAGCATGCTAACAACATGCTAATAAATGCTATAAATCTGTTAAATCACATACACACACACAAACACTAGCATGTTGCTAGCATGCTATAGCCCCCCCCCTCATATATATATATATATATATATATATATATATAGACAGAAAGAGAGAGTTTCCTTCAACAATCAAACACAGATATTCACAGGATTTATCATTTATGTATAATTCTTCATATAGATACATTACACATTGAGTTTGTTAGTGCGGGTAACATACAACATCATGTTCCAAGATGGCAGATGTGTTGAGGTGTCTGCAAAAGTCAAATGTATCTTTACAAGCGTTACAAGTATGCTAAAACATGCTAGAAATATGCTAAAACCATAGTTTATTTAAAATATATTTTTTGTTACCATTGTTTTTGGTTTTATTTGTAGTAAAACCATAGTTAATTTCCATAAGGGAGCAGTGTGCGAAAAACATACTGTACATACTATAACATACTGTAAACATCTTTGCGACAACCTAAATCACGCTAGCAACATGGTGAAAAAAAATATGCTAGAAACATCCTGTAACTTTCAGAAAAGGCTTAAGACAACATTAAAGTTTATCTGCAAACCTTATCTGTCTAGTTTATGTACTTTTATAGAGTTTATGAATATTTTAGCTTTAACATTTTATATTTTCATGTTTTTATATTTTGATTTTAGTTTGTTTATGTGCTTTATGTGGTCGTTTACTTGAGGTTTTGCTTTTTAAATGGTTTAGTTTAGCGTTTTTGTTTTTGTTTTTTTCAGTAGATTTAGTACTTATTTAATTAGCTGCCAGAGCAACATTTCTAATTTCCACTGAAGTTTCACTTTACGTTTTTTAATCTAGTTTTTTATATTTCATTTTGTATTTCTGCTTTCGGTTACTGAAAATGATTTTGAACAGTTTTAGCCAACAACAGCAATACTGTCACAGACGAAAACAAACATATCAATTTTCAGGAATGGTGACGTTTCATGCATTTGTTTAGAAAGTGCGATAAAGGTTACCTCTTCCCCTGTTGACCCACAGTACAGCAAGCACCTGTTTGTCCACATCGCCCAGACGAACCCCTCATACACAGACCCTCTCCTGGAGGCCGTGGACGTCCGTCAGATCTACGACAAGTTCCCAGAGAAGAAGGGAGGCCTGAAGGAGCTGTTTGAGAAGGGCCCTCAGAACGCCTTCTTTCTGGTCAAATTCTGGGTGGGTTTTTACTAATGCAAGGTCTCCAGGATCACTAAGTTGGTCTGTGTGAGAGATCTTGAAACAGATTCTGGTCTGTAATGTGTTTCAGGCTGATCTGAACAGCAGTAATGTTCAGGATGGCGCAGGCTCGTTCTATGGGGTCAGCAGTCAGTACAGCAGCGCTGAAAACATGACCATCACTGTCTCCACTAAAGTCTGTTCTTTTGGGAAGCAGGTGGTAGAGAAAGTCGAGGTGAGGTCACTGTTCGTTCATAACTATTCACAGCGGTGTTTTTGTCATCTACTGTAGATGGTCTGTACTGACAACAGTGGTTTCTTGGACTTTTTGACCTCTAG